>NW_007727604.1:39972-79553 GCF_000696425.1 Galeopterus variegatus | reverse complement strand
TGTGGGATCCGAACCCTCGGGCGGGAGCGCCGCCGCGCTTCCCAAGCGGCGCACTATCCAGTGCGCCACCGGGCCGGCCCAGCATTTTTATTTTAACTTAAAACCTGTAAATGCATGTGCGTACTTGCTAGCCTTCTGCTAAAGGGCTAGGGATATTTCTTTGAGCATGGTCCCACTTACTCAATTTCAGTTTGTTTAGTGGTTTGCTGATAAATGTTTAACAACTCTCTGGAAAAAAACTGTCTTGATTGTTTTGTTTCATGATTCCCGGGGTGTAAACACTCTCACTATGGCTGCTTTTAAGGTACCAACATTGCACTAACTGTAGAATTGGAAGAAATTTGTAGCAGCACACCGTGATACAATATTTCCACTATACAAATAGAATAAGTGTAAATAACCTCAAGAACATAAACAATTTGTAAAACGTAGTAAAATATTTAGGAAGTGATGAATCTTTAGTATTTAATACCTTTGTTCTTAATATAACTTATTTAATTTAGTTCGTATCATTTAATTATTAATAATGGCCATGCTTAATAATAGGCTCAGAAAATTCCTGAAAATTTAGCAATTGGCTCTTGTGAGCCAGTACAACACTGGTTTTGTTTTGTTTTTTCTTAGAAACTACAATATAATGCATCCCCTGTGAATTCCAGTTTTGGTTTCTTTGAAGTAGAGGATTGATTTAACAGGACTTGTTATGAAATTTGAGTGTGGAATCCTTCTGCATGTTTGATTCTCACCCCTAACCAGTCTTTCATATTTCATGAAATTCTGTTTCATCCACACTTAATGTGATATCCCTTCCTATCTTCCTTGGTTCCTTCCTTCCTTCCAACTTGCCTTTACTGAGTTGCAATTTAGTTTCCATGGGAGTGAATTTCTTTTCTTTTTTTTCTTTGTGCTTATACTTCACCATTACCATTTTAAGTAATATACAAAGTACAGCTGGCGTCAGTAGGCTTGTGAATAGTCACAACTGGCTCTTGGTAAACATGCAACTCAACTTGTGGGAGCAGAATTGCTCAGGCATCCATGACCACAGGGGTCTCCTGGTTATGGGCATTCAATGTGCCATGGGTATGGAGCTGAGTTAGGCGAGTACTGTATTTTTATTCTGTTTCTTTCATCTGAAGGACAGTCAGGGCTTTAGTAAAATGTCTCATAATGAGCTACATATTGTAGATGTCTATCCTATTCCTTGCAATGGGGATTTTTTATATTGATTCATCCATGCTGTTGCCCCCATGACCTATAGAAAGGATTTGTGAGAGGCCTGGGCAGATTTTTAGGGAAGGTATGTGGCAGCCAACTAGCCAGGAAACAATCGCATCTGTGACCCTATGATGTAGGGCCGTTAGCACTTGTTTCTGGCCAACTGAGCTAATGAAGCTCTTGACATTATATTTTTCTTGACATTTATTTCTTCTCCTACTTTATATCCCACTCAAGTAGTTATTAAGTCAAATAATGTGAGTGCCAGAATGGTCCATACAGAGCAACTCCAGTGCCTTCATTTAGCAGAATTTCTCTCAGACTCTGTTCCAGGTCCATGCCTCTCTTGTTATATTGATATGTGCATCTCAGGAACTTGAAGTTACCATGCTAACAATTTCCGGCAGAAGATTGGCATTTTGTGTTATGTTCCTGGGCACTCCCCCAAGTGTGTGGATGGATAACTGAGGTTTGAGGCTGCTAATAGCTAGGCAACCAGGGAAGAACCTTGCAATCTTATCACAAAGGTAAACAAGACTCTACTAAATGAAAATGCCAAGAGATGTTTGTGAAACTTTCAAATTTCCCCTGAGCCTCAAAGTAGCCAAATGACCAAAGGCAATTGAAGGGGTTAGTGACTGTTCCTTTGTTTTAAGTGATTGTCACAGAAATGCCATTTCCCTTCTGCTTCTGGCTGGAGACTTCTTCATAACTCTCTGTAAAAAAGGTTTTAAAAATATTAGAACTTGAAGCATGCTCTGCCTCTGTGGTATCGACTTCTGTAACTACTACTTGTTCTTGTTCTTCTTTTTTTGTTTTTTTGTTTTTTGCTAATTCTGTCTGGTCAGAGAACTAATTTACAGCTAGTCATCAAGAGCTTTATAGGTCATACGCATTTTGATGTGCTGACTATAATAAGTTTCAACTGTTTCATTTGTCAGTGCTATTAAAACTGATTTTATTTCTAGGATCAGTATTTTAGAAGAAGCTTAATAAGTTTGAATACTTTATCCTTTGAATTTCCCGTGCACAAATGCTAATTTCAGTCTTATTTTTGTTCATGCCATTCTTCTCACCTGCTATCAATTGCTCTTTTAATTTTGACAGTCAGGATTCTTTGTGTGAACCTGAAGCAAAGGTAAAGTTTTACTGTGGCTTAAAGGGTTAATCTAAACTACCCTATGTTATAAGCCAAGATGGGACATATGTGATCAGGGCCTTTGAAGTGCTTGTCGTGGTAAATGGTCCCTGGTGATAGCCAGGAAGTCTTGTAAAGAGAAACGTTCCTTAGGACTAAAAACTGAGAGACAACAGGTTGTGATGGCCCAATTGTGAGTCTCTTGAGACAAATAACATCTTATTCAACCCTTATAGGTTTGAGAGTGTTAGAGTCACATATCTATCTAGTCATATACCTATGGAGAAGCACTGCCAGGATTCCAACCTAATTCTTTTCAGGTGTCAAATTCATCTTACTTTCCAATTTATAGTTACTGTCGTATGAGTAGATAGTAAATGCTGCTTTGTGCTGCTTTGATCTGGTGGTTTGATTTTGTAGAAGAGGATTTTCAAGTTTTCTTTATAGTGACTCAGGCATTTCATTTGAGGGATAGGCCAGATTGGCACCTAGGAATCATAGATCTGTTCATCTGCCCCATCCACAAATCCACATTGAGAAATTTAAGAAAGTAGCCCCTGATACCCAGAAACTAGTCTGATGCTCTCAACTAGACCTTACTCGTGTTACTGCAAGCTAGACTGTCACATACAACTAGGCCTTGCTCTCATATTGAGATCGTCACAGAACATCAACACCAGGCAAGTCACTCTGAGAAGGTGATGGAGCGAGGCAGAAACATTGTGGCCATGCAACCCACACAACACCAAATGCTCCCTCTCTTCCAACTGAATTGAATGATTTTTACTTGTTTACCAGTTATAGCTTTAACTTCCTCTAGTCTGCCCTCCCTATAGATACGATTCACCGAGACCCCCCAATCATAGAATTGCCCCCACTTTCTGATAGCAACCAATCTGGAGGGATCCTCTTTTTCTTTAGACAATTCCCCAAATTACACAACCTAATTCCAAATCTTTTAATAGGTTCTTTCTAACACTCTCTTCCTGAAACGCCCCATGCTTCCCCTGATGTATGTTTTCCGTCACTGCAACATGTAATAGGCCCACTTGTTCAACTATACATGTGTTCTTGGTAGTCTTTGGCTGAACAGAATTGACACCAGATTCTCATGATGGTTAAGGTCTATTCTGTAGCCTACTTTTTGCTTGGAGTATCTGGTGAGCAGTCACCCCTGATAGAGCCCTCTCTCATTATGTGAGTGCTATAACGAGATAGAATCTTGAGCTTCTTAAAGAACCTTCAGCCCTGACTTAAATTTCTGGGCATCATTAGCTATAATTCCACAGCTGAGTGTCTCTGGAGAGTGGGCTCTCAGTGGGAGAGTGGGGTTAATGCAAATAACATGACATGTCAGAAAACTTGGCTTCTAGTTTTGTCTCTGTGGGTAAACAGCTTTGTGACTATGGGCAAGTTGTTTAACCTCTTTGGGCCTTAGGATTTTAGCTTTAAAATGAGAGAGTTGTACAGTAGAGGTCCCTCTAACTCTAACATTTGGCTATTCTATTACTTGAAGTCCACTCTGGGAATGTGATCTCCTCTGTCTCGTAGGTAACGCCGTATAACTCTGAAGAGTTCTGTGACGTGAGTTACCCAAAATACTCTATTTTAAAAAGATATCTGAGTACATAAAGGTAAAGTTTGTAATTTTCTTCACAAATATTTGCAAACAGATGGCTAGCATAATTGTTTCTGGTGTAAAAGCAGACATTGTTAAAATATAATAAGAACCAGATAAATCTGCAGGAACTCTTTTAGCTCTGTCTCCTGAGAATCAGTGCTAATAAGTCAAATTAGTCATTTTTATTTAGGAGATATAAAAAGGCATATGGTTTCATGCTGTAGCAGCTGTCATAAAATTTTGGAGAAAAGTGTTGCTTACAAAGCTTCTGGGGGAATGTTTCATAGAAGCATTTTAACCTTTATAGCTTACAAAACCAGTTGGCTTCCTTTCTTCATAAACTATTTTTTTGGCCTGAATTCTCTTTAACAACAAAGGTTCAGCAGGAAGGAAAACACACAGCTAGGAGAAAAATAACTGGACTGCCTTCTAGTGGAATACCTGTTATAGACTGCTTTTCTATGGAGCTAGGATTTTCATGTGAGTCTGAAGTGTATAGTGATGAAATATACGGAGAGGCTTGTTTTCAAGTAAAATGAGTATAGTTCTAGAAGGTATACTCCACTGTTTAACCGTCATGCATAGTATGAATTACAGTGGTAACCACAATATATACATACTTTATATGAATACTTTAAAAATATTTACTCATATGCAAGGTCCTTTCAGTTTTTAGCTTCTCCTCCCCTATTGAATTGTGTGTGTATGTGATTATAGAGTTGAAAAGTCTTCTGTTTATTGTAATTTATTCTTCTGACAGTTTCTCTATTCTTTTACATTTTCTCACTTCTACTTTTTAAAAAAAATTTCATTGTTTATTCACCTTTAGATCCAGGGTTCCCCCCTCCTTTTCTTTTTAGTTTTTCCTTAGAAGAAACCAGGCTTATAAAAGAAAGGACAGAGCTTGATTAGAAATCTAGAATCAGATATTTACAAGTTTCTATAGAAGAGTCCTTCATTGCAATTGTGGTTGGTCTCATGTCAAGAAAGAAATGTATAATAAATGACAAGAGTCTTTGGAAATAATCAGAAAAGATAGTGGAGTTCTCAAAAACTAACAGTAGAAATTGAGTAGTTCCATATGAATGATGTTTATAGGGACAAATAATATTTGGAAGGTATTAATTAGAAAATCTATTGATTTTGCTTGCCTGAATTGCAAACTTAGCGTTTGCGTTGTCATAGTAACTTGAATACATTTGTTCTTTGAAATGATTTTTGATTATGCAGTCATAGTAGGCTTTTAACATTTTTTACTATACCTTACATAGAGGCCTTATGTCTTCAATTTCTTTAAGACAAAATTACATTTCCTTCTTATCTTTTCATAATACTACGACTACAGTGCATTTTATCACATTTTGCATAATATATTGTCTGCAAGTCTATCAGGTAATGGACCTGTTAAGTAGTTGACATTAGCCACTGTCTCAATAGATTAGAGTAGCTGTTCCCAACATTTTCAAGGATGAAGATTTCTTGTATGTATCAAAATACTTCTTGGAACTACTCCCCCTCCATCCTTGCCACCAAGAAAATAGCTATCTTTTTCTGTTATAATGTCATATAGCTGCTATTAATTAAGAATTATTTTAATGGATTTGCCTTTCATTAATAACCATAAAAGCTTCTGCACATATTCAAAAATAGTAGCACACATTGTTGTTCACTTAGCAGATTAGTGTATATATAGATTGGCAAGCTCTTTGTAAGAACTGATTAGCCCCTCAGGCATCTGTGGTACTTAGACTGGGAACCCCTGGATTAAAGCTTGACACTACTAAATTGTCACTTCATTGCTTTGGACTCCCCTCTCCAAATCTGATCCTGTAATTTTAGGTGGCCATTACCAAAATGGTAATTGTATGGTATAACGTTTTTTTGGCCATCCTACTTCTCTTTCTCCCTTGGAGTTTGTTATGGGAGGTGTTGGATGGAAGCTCTGGCTCAGATGACCACTGATTAATGGGAAATGGTGAGAGTTGGGTATTGTGTGTTTTGAGCTGAAAGAGGGCATTTTCTGCCCAAGAGAAAATGAGTTAAAAAGAGTAGAGTTGGAGAGCCAAGTAAATTCCATAGAGAATAAGTTGATCTTAAAATATTTAGAAAAGCACACACAAATACCAAGTCCAAAAGTAGAATCAGTGTCAGTATTGTTGAGCCAGATGTTCAAGAGTTAGGTTGGAAAAAGACTGGGGTAACAGCAGGAGCAAGTATGATACTGCTTTTTACTCATCTGCTTTTGAAATTGATCGAGATTTGGCTGCTTATTTTTAATAAATAGTGGAGGGCTAATTGGCTTACTGTGCAATGTTTTCTATTTGATCTCCCAAAGTATACTTCTCAGCTCTGTTTAGAAACTGGAAGGTTAGTTTGTTCCCTTTTTTATAACTGGGAGTCATAACATTGGTTTGGTTATATCATAGAAAGAAGGATAATGGGTGTTTGGACTACAAAATCCATCTCCTGATCCATCCATAATTCTCAAACTGACATTTTATATAGTTTTTCTAAAACAAATTAAACTGTTTACCTTTTCTTAGACCCTCTCCTATGGGTTTTCCTTCCCACAGAGAAGCAATCTGTTTTCTATCTACAGGCTGTTCAAACAACTGTATCCAGCTGTCATGTGGATGTGTGAAGTCAGGCATAGGGGGATTCTATGTAAATAAGTGATCACTACTCTGATCCTTCTCTCCTGGTGTGGAAGCTGAGGAAGGCTCAGATGAGCTCCACAGGGCTGGAGGAGGGGTTAGGAGCCCCCTTCTGTGATATGTTGTGCCAAGGGATGAATACCAAACCATCCAAATACCAAGGGGCGAAACCAGAGAGGTGAGCGTAAATGAGACTTCAGAGTAAGAAGGCCTGTGTAAAGTGAAGTTAAATAGGTTTCATTACTGCATAAGTTATCATAGTATTTCATATGCTAATGTGAAACATGAATCTCCTAGATGGGGATAGATTCCCTCTTTCTCATATTTACATTGACTCTTTGAATGTTTTTAACTGTGTGTAGTAGGGTGGTTTTCTATTAATAGTATCTTGCCAGACACTAGTGTTCCATGGAACACAGTTTGGAGAACGCAGACTTAATAGAAATAAAATTTAAAACATAAGTTCTGTTAACTGTGCAGATTTTTCAACATTTCTTTCTTTTTTCTTTTTCTTTTTAACTGAAGGCTGGCCTATGTGGGGATCCAAACCCTCGACTTTGGTGTTACATGGCTGCACTCTAACCAACTGAGCTAACCGGTCAGCCCTGTGCAGATTTTTGAATATGGAAAAGTAGATGTGCTTTAGATTATGCAGAGCAAAAAAATGTCATTTTATTTGTTAAGGTCTGTGAGGTGATAAGG
The DNA here is from genome assembly GCF_000696425.1 of Galeopterus variegatus. Classification (NCBI taxonomy): domain Eukaryota; kingdom Metazoa; phylum Chordata; class Mammalia; order Dermoptera; family Cynocephalidae; genus Galeopterus; species Galeopterus variegatus. Next base: position 72,220 of record NW_007727604.1, on the reverse strand, counting down.
CACATCAATAAGGCATATTAAAACTGAGATGGATGGATTTGTACCATTTCAGCAAATCTCAGATATTAGGGTGCTAGGATGGTGGCCAGAGAGGAAATGACACCCTTTGGCTACCCTGGTCACCATAGCTTGCTATCAGTGTGAGTAGGGATCCGAATCTAATTTCAAACAAAGCCTAAGTAATACCAGTGAGTTTCCATACAATTCACTTCTTAAATTCAAATTAATTCCTTTTCTTGAAGTACCACAAAACGTTATTTTCAATTCTAAAATGTTCTTTTTGTACTCAATTATCTCTCAGTGATAGCATTTTTCCAACACAAAGAAAATCCTAGTTTTACATTAAAATGCACTGTTTAAAAACCCTATTTACATTACTCACACCAATAGGTCTGGAGGTACTTTTCCCAGTGAGAATTTACAAATGTCACAGGCTTCTTCACTTCTCTCTATTCACCTTTCAAGGACAAAATTCCTCTTAATTAAGAGTTTAACTTGTGAGGTGGTATGTTTCAGTTTTCTGAATTAATGTCAGTGTGCCTTAGTATGCTGAGACATTTGTTCAGAACATGGGTCATCCTCCCATCCAGTTAATTTATACTGCTAGACATGGCTTCTACTTTTCTAAGGAAGTCATAGTTGGCTGCAGGCAAACTTACCAGTTGAGAATATCATTTCATTAAGCCTGTCTCCACATTGCTTCCTTAGTATTTTGCAGGATGGAAGAAGAGATAGCAGGTACAAATAGCTCAATGTTAATGAACTTCCTTGAGCGGGTTCTGAATCTGGGGTTCCGGATTTGGGGTTCCATGGCCAGCCCTCCAAGAAGGCAGAAGAGCTGCTGCAAACCCAGTTTGAGTTGAGGTGTGCTGGTAAGGGCCTCTGCTCCTTCCACTGCTTGGCATAGTACCAGAGTTTCCTCTGTTGGGGAATTTATTCCTTTGGATCTTGAAGATTTCAGTCTCCCAAAAGATCTTTTCTAAAATGCAAATACTCCCAAGGAGAAGGGCTTGATAAGGTTTCTTATTGTCTAATAATTAAACTGGTTTGGGTTTGACTTTTTTTGCAAATAAGGTTCAGAGCAGGGGTGCATCCAGGTACTGTGGGACCTGAAACTTAAACAGTTTACAGGAGGGCTCTTTAGGAAAAGAATAAACATTTACCAATGATAAATTAGATAAAGGGTCTTGGAAGGGATCTGAGCAAGTTAGAAGCCCTAAAGCTTCATTAAGTTCATGGTAAATCGTAAATCCACCTCTGGGCTCAAGTAGTGATTATCAAACTTTAAGGTGTGTTAGAAGCATGTGACTGGTTCATTAACGAAAAAATGTAGATTCTCAAAGCCCACCCTTTGAGATTCAGTTTCAGTAGGCCTAAGTTGGAGCACTGGAACCTTGGAGCCCTGGTAAATCTGAGGTACAGTAGTTTCCCCTTATGCCTGGTTTCACTTTCTGTGGTTTCAGTCAACTGTGATTTGAAAATATTAAATGGAGAATTCCAGAAATACACAATTCATGAGTTTTAAATTGTGCATTGTTCTGAGTAATGTGATGAAATCTCATGCCATCCTCCTCTGTCCTCCCCCCCACCATGACTCATCCCTTTGTCCAGCGGATCCATGCTGTATCAGCTCCACATCTGTTAGTCGCTTGGTAGCCCTCAGTTATCTGTTGCAGTATCACAGTGCTTGTGTTCAAGTCACCCTTGTTTTACTTCATGATATTGTGGGGCAAACACACAGAGGAATCCAAGACCTGCATCGGTGTTGTAGTTTTATAGCTCTTTATTTTATTGTTGCAGCTCTTTGTTCAGTGTTACAGCACCTCTTTTTGCTTGCAAGCCAGGAGAGCACTGGGGAGCAAAAACTCCTAAACCAGTGTCTCCCAGAAAAAAGGAAAAGACCCCCTTATATAGCCTAAATTCTCGCCTTTCTCCCTCCCAGGTCCTCATTCAGGTCCTCTTATGTAAATGAGGGATGCTGCCCTGCTAATTTGGATTGGCTGATTATGGGACACAGTCCGATGGTCACTTTAGAAGCCTAATTTGCCTCTGGCCCCTGGGAGAGGGTGTGAGACTGCTGTTATCTCATAGAGGGTGTGCCCAGGAAGCAAGCAGGGTAAATGGCAGGGGCCCGAGTTTGTAGTGGAGCATAGAGTTTCTAAAACAGTTTCTCAAGTGGAAAAGGGAAAAGCTCAACAATTAAAAATGCTTAAGGTTCCCTGCAACAATGATGGCCCCAAAGTACAAGAGTAGTGATGCTGGCATATTGTTATAATTGTTCTATTGTATTATTAGTTACCGTTGTTAATCTCTTACTGTGCCTAATTTATAAATTAAGCTTTATCATAGGCATGTATGTATAGGAAAAAACATAGTGTATATAGGGTTCGTTAGGTACTATCTGTGGTTTCAGGCATCTGCTGGGCATCTTGGAATGTATCCCCTAAGGATAAGGGGGAACTACTGTATATACCTGTATTCCACACTTTGAGAAACATTGTCCAGAAAAGCAGAGCACATAGTAGGCAGCTGAGGGAAGGAACAGGACCTTACCCTCCAGTGGATGGTTAGAGGGTACAAAGTTTCAGGTATGCAAGATAAGTAAGTTCTGGATTCTGATCAAGATGGCAGAATAGACAGTACCCAGTGTCACCGTCTCCCACAGTCAACCAATTTACAACTATTAAAAAGCAATGAACTGCCAATCTGGGGCCACTAGAGCTAAGGGAAGAGGAAGAGAGATATATGGAGTTCATGAAGGCAGGAGAAGTCATGATGAGAGAAAAAAGGGACTGTTCCAACCGTTCAGAGCCCCAGCCATGTCAAGGCTAGCCCTGGTGAGTGTACGAAGCAGGAGCTGGCAAAAGTCGCAGCTGTGCCCTTCCTATGAAGTTGTTTGGAGGCTACAGGGGAGAAGAGGGCCTTGGTTGTCCCCAGGCCAGCAAGACCACTAACAGGGTTCCTGTGGACCCACATAGGAGCAAGGAGACACAGACAACTGAAAAAAGGAGCCACTCAGGCTGGTAAATTACTGCAGGGGACCAGCACATGGCCTGTCCCATGGGAAGTGTTTGGAGTGCAGGTGGTGGGGGAGACCAGCCCATGGGGAAACATTAGAGCACGGCAAGGACAGCTGATCTGCCCACCAATCAGCACAGGTCCACTCAGTGGAGACTGGGCAGGAATATAGAACTGCAGGGTGTGAAGTTTACTCAAAAGACATAGGCCCAGACCAGAGTTTCCACACAACCCTGGTGTACTAGACCTCATGAGACCTGGAAGTGCTTACAAGGTCAACAATTAAAACCTGGGCTGCACAAAAAGCCTTCCCCAGAGAATCAGCAGCAAAGCAGCAATTTAGCTCAATCATAGGGCTCAAATGCTTGTTCCCACAGGAAGTTTCCCCATTTTAGAAGTAACTGAAGGACAACAAATTAGTTCCAGTGCAGAGTTTAAGTGGTGCAAATAGTGAATAAGCCAACACGGAACTGAAAGAAAAAACAAAACCTCCCCAGAGCAGAGACAAAATTCTGATATTAACCAGTAAAGGTCTAAAACCACCAAAGAACACCTATAAAACCTAGGACCAGAAGCCCCTTGAGCTCCCAAGCCAGAGCGGTGGAGGGCCAAGGGCCTCAGTCATGCCCATCTGACATCCACATCCAGCCCAGCAGTGACCACAAGGCTGCCACCAGAATCGCCCCAGGCCCCTTAGTTGGGGCAGTGGGGAGCCTAAGGCCTCAGCCACACCCTCTCAATGTCTGCATCCAGCCAAGCATCAACCACCAGGCTGCCACTGGAAGTGCCTTGGGTCCCTGAGCCAGGGCAGTTGGGGGGTGAGGGCCTCAGCCATGTTCTCCTGACATCTGCATCCAGCCTAGTGATGACCACCTGGGCTGCTGTCAGAAGTGCCCTGAGCTTCCAGGTTGGGGGCACACTGAGGGCCTCAACCATGCCCCCCCGAAGTCCACATCCAGTCAAGCCATGACCAAGCCACCACTGGAAGCCCCCTGGGCTCCCCTGCTGGAATGAGGGGGGTGCCACAGGCCTTGACCACACACCCTCTCCCTACTCTTCTTCCCACCCTCTCCCCCCCTCTTCCCCTCTCCCCAACCCCCCAACTGCTCTGCAACATCTTAGAATGCAAAATAATAATGATAAAAAAATAAATTTTTTTAAAAAAGGATAGCATAAGGGATCTTTATGGTGATGGAACTATTCTGTATCTTGATTGTGGTGATGGTGATGGTGGTGAACATTAATCTACACATGTGATTAAGTTGTATAGTACTATACACACGCACGTATGCACACAAATGAGCTCATGTAAAGCTGGTGAAATCTGAATAAGGTCTGTGGATTGTACCAATATCTATTTCCTGGTTTTATATTTCACTGTATTTATGCAAGATCTTACCATTTGGAAAAACTGGGTGAAGGGTTCACTGGACCTCTCTACTATATTTGTAACTTCCTGTGAATCTATAATTACTTCAAAAAAAAAAAGTTCTTAAAAATAAAAAAACAGTTCTGGAGATCTACTATCCAGCATAATGCCTATAGCTGACAGTACTGTATTGCATATTTCAAATTTGATAAGAGGGTAGATCTTACATTAAGTGTTCTTACCACAAAAACAAAAATCCCCAAACAAAAAAAAAAAAACCCTACAATAATAATAATAAAGGGGTTGGGAGGAAACTTTGGAAGATGATGGATACATTTATGGCCTTGATGGTGATGATGATTTCATGGGTATATTCTTATCCCCAAACTCATAGATAGATAGATATTAAGTATGTACAACTTTTGGTATGTCAATCATACCTCAATAAAGTGGTTTTTAAAAATGTAGGAAGAAGCCAAAGATAATTCCTAAATAAGGCAATGGTCCTCACAGTTGTGTGACTCCAGAGGCACATCCACAGTCACCATTACTACATACAACTCCATTGTTTCTCATTCTCTTTGCATGAAATATACATATTCTCTCTTATGTCCACAAAATGAATATAAGTTACAAAACATCTAAATTTAGAGCATATCCAGGAAAAAGCAAAAGGAAATGCAGGCATTTCTCATAACGAAGCATTTTCATTATTGTAAAGAGGACCTATATGCTGTTCTATGTATATACCTTTCTTGGAAAACTACAGTAAGGATAGGGGAGATCTCTGACATTTCCCTTTGCAAGGGTAGTCTTTTGTCTGTATATAAAGGAGAGATGAATGTTTGGACAGGAAGACAGATGGAGGGGCAATGTGGCTGAATTGTGGCTCAAGACATACTCTCTTGCTCTTGAAAACTAAGATCAACAGGGCTGTTCAGAAACTTTTGCTAACATTTGAGGGTAGCAGGAGTTTTATAGCTATTTGTCCCTGGATTATAACAATTAAAAGTTATATGGCTATATGGATAAGCACAGGATAAAACAATATAATAAAATGTGAATCGTAGAATGTAGATGATGGGTGTATGGGCAATTAAAAAAATTAGAGAATACCTTCCAAATGCTAAATACTTCATAGACATTATATTGTGGGCTGGCCCGGTGGTGCACTGCTACAGTGCGCCGCTTGGGAGCGCAGCAGTGCTCCCGCCGAGGGTTCGGATCCCACATACAGACCGGCCGCTCACTGGCTGAGCGAGGTGCGGGCGCAACACCGAGGGTTGCGATCCCGTTGCCGGTCCCGGTCTGGTACGGGCGCGACACTGAGGGTTGCGATCCATTGCCGGTCACGAAAAAAGACAAAAGGGAGACATTATATTGTGTATTCAATGTAGGTATTAATAGTCTCCTATTACAGATGTGGAAATTTAACCTCAGCAAAACCTGCCTAAATACACACAGCTAATAAGTAGTTGAATAATGATGTAAATTCAAGTTTGTCTGACTCCCAGAGTTCACTGTAGGTGAAAGTGTTTGCTCCTGCTGGGCTCTCTGACATCCCTAGGGACTGATTTCACCCAGGTGGAAAAATGATTGTGCTTGATTAGAGAAATATTTCTGTTATTAGGTGTCATAGTAAAAGCTACATGTGATAAGAAAAAGTGTAGATACTGGACTCTGTTATATAGTGCTCTCACACACAAATCTGAGCTGCTTGCTGCATGCCAAGGAGTCATTGTATTAGTCAGTGTTCTCCAGAGAGACAGAAACTATGCAATGCTTATAAATAGAAATTTTTTGTAAGGACTTGGCTTATATGATCATGGAGGATGAATATGCAGAAAAAGAAATCAAGAAAGCTAGCCCATTTACAATAGCCACCAAAAAAATAAAATACTTAGGAATAATCTTAACCAAGGATGTGAAAAATCTCTATGAAGAGAACTACAAACCACTGTTGAGAGAAATTAAAGAGGACACAAGAAGGTGGAAAGGTATCCCATGCTCTTGGATTAGAAGAATTAACATTGTGAAAATGTCCATATTACCCAAAGTGATCTATAGATTCAATGCAATCCCCATCAAAATTCCAATGACATTTTTCTCAGAAATGGAAAAAACTATCTAGACATTTATATGAAATAACAAAAGATCATGCATAGCCAAAGCAATCCTGAGCAAAAAATAAAGCTGGAGGCATAACACTACCTGACTTTAAACTGTATTACAAAGCTATAATAACCAAAACAGCATGGTACGGGCATAAAAACAGACACACGGATCAATGGAATAGAATAGAGAACCCAGAAATAACCCATACACCTACAGCCATCTGATCTTTGACAAAGGCAGCAAGTCTACACACTGGGGAAGAGACTGCCTCTTCAACAAATGGTGCTGGGAAAACTGGGTATTCATATGTAGGAGAATGAAACTAGACCCGTGCCTCTCACCATATACCAAAAACAACTCAAAATGGATTAAAGAATTAAATATACATCTCGAAACAATAAAACTCCTGAAAGAAAACATAGGGGAAACACTCCAGGAAGTAGGAGTGGGTACAGACTTCATGAATAGGACCCCAAAAGCACAGGCAACTAAAGGTAAAATAAACAAATGGGATTATATCAAATGAAAAAGCTTCTGCACAGCAAAAGAAACAATCAACAGAGTGAAAAGACAACCAACAGAGTGGGAGAAAATACATATCAGACAAAGGATTAATATCCAGAATATACAAAGAACTCAAACAACTTTATAGAAAACAAAAATAACCCAATTAAAAAATGGGCAAAGTAGCTCAATAGGCATTTCTCAAAGGAAGATATATGAATGGCCAACAGACACATGAAAAAATGCTCAACATCACTGAGCATCTGGGAAATGCAAATCAAGGCCACTTTGACATACCATCTCACTCCAGTCAGGATGGCTAATATCCAAGAGATTGAGAATGATAAGTACTGGCGAGGTTGTAGAGAAAAAGGAACTCTCTTGCACTGTTGGTGGGGCTGCAAACTGGTGTGGACTTTATGGAAAATAGTATGGAGGTTCCTCAAACAACTACAGATAGATCTACCATATGACCCAGCTATTCCACTGCTGAGAATATACCCAGAGGAATGAAAATCATCATCTCAAAGTGATACCTGTACTCCCATGTTTATTGCAGCACTATTTACAATAGCCAAGAGTTGGAACCAGCCCAAATATCCATCATCAGATAAGTCGATAAGGAAACTGTGGTATATCTACACAAAGGAATTCTAATCTCCTATAAAAAAGAATGAAATACTACCATTTGCAACAACATTGATGGACTTAGAAGAAATTATATTAAGTGAAATAAGTCAGGCACAGAAAGAGAAATACCACATTCTCACTTATTTGTGGGAGCTATAAATAAATAAATAAATAAATAAATAAACACAAACAAATAAGGCGGGGGGGGGGAAGAAGACACAACAATCACAACAATTCCTTGAACCTGTTAAGAGAAGTGAACTGATATGATGTGGGGGGAGGGGACAGAGGGAGGGGGGAAGAGGTACAGGTAAAGGGTCATGAAAATCAACTACAATGTATATTGAGAAGTTAAAATAATAAAAAAAAAATTTGGAGTGGTTTGAGACAGAAGAGCCGATGTTCCCATTCCAGTTGGAAGGCTGGCAGCCTGGAGACCCAGGAGAGCTGATGGTGCAGATAAAGTCCAGAGGCAGTCTGCTGAAGACTCACTCTTGCTTGGGCAGACCAGTCTTTTTGTTCTATGCAGGCCTTCAACTGATGGGATGAGTCCCACCAATATGTAGGGGGCAGTATGCTCTACTCAAAGTTTGCCTATGTAAATGTTAATCAGATCCAAAAACAGCCTCCAAGCTGACACATAAAATTTAAGTGCCATGGTCGTAAAAGTCATGGTTTTCCCTTTTCCATTGTGCAAGACCAGCTCTGTGTGGGGCAGTGGGCCTACCATGGCATACACTGGAGCCAAGTGCCTGTCATGTGGAAGCTTTCTATAGTTGCCACAGACCATCTGTTTCTGTTTTTGGCCATTCGGAAACCACCCAGCAAAAAGTAGGTCCTAAACTCCTGAGTGATTTCTGTCCCTGAGATCACTACAGTAAACACTTGCATGCTTCCTGACAGTCACAGTGCTGAGGCTGTCCCCAAGACTGTTTCCTAGATCCTGCTTCTTCCCCACCTGAAGTAGGATTTATCCTCCCTATCAATATAATACCACTTCATTTTCACATTTGTTGTGCAGCCTATCATACTGTATGTTGTAGTGTAGGTAATTCTGACCATGTTTTACCCACCTGTCACTCCTTCCCTCTCTCCCGCCACTAATTTATGAACCACTTGAGAGCAGGGGTGTCACTCTCTATGTCCCTCATTGTATCTAGCAATGAGCCTTGCTCATAGTAGGGGCTCACAAAGTATGGATTGAAATTAATTGGATTGTATTTTGGGGGCTCCAAAATAATGCTGACCAGTGCCTTCTTGAATCAAATTGGAAAATACACTTCTCGTAAACCACAGCCTGACAGCCAGAGCCCTAGCATTTTAAATCTTGATCCTTGTGTTCCTGTAGCTCCTCCTAGTGGGAAGGTAGCAAAATCTCTTGGCCACAGTATTACCTGCACCATTACTGCCAGAAACAGCAGGAACCACCACCAAAGTAAACACAAACACTTTGTAGGAAATATATATTAATTTTTTTAACCTTTTTTAGGTTTATAGCTGTGCCCTAAGTTTCTAAAAGGTTATTCGGCCTCTTTGAGCAGCAACTTTGGGGAAAGATTTAACCCAAGGATATTGATAGAAATCATGGCGTTCCTTGGTAGCATGGAGCCAGGCATAGGGCTAAGATGAGTTGAGAGCTATTTGTCTGCTTTTTAGAACTGAAGTGGGGGAGCAACAAATATCTTTCTCCATCTCCTTGAGTTCCATCCTGCATTGCAGCCCAGCAGGGCTACAGTGCAGTTATTGTGGCATGCTGCTGGCCCTGCGGCTCTCCCCGCTTGCCCCCACATACCTTGGCAGTACCTTCTGCTTTGGTCGTGACAGGTAGGTTAGTTGGTTTCAGTCTGCCTGGCTGATTTATGCTGCTTTAGAATCCCCTAAGCCTATGCTTCTGGTAGTCTATACTTCAGATAAAAGACAGTGTTTTTGATTTTTATATTTCTCTATAGAAATCATAGCCTCTTCCCTTTAATCCCTGTGTTTTGAGGGGATATCTGGGTATTATGTAGGCATGTTTAATGATTCATACTCCCAGGATTTTGAATTTGTTCTTAAATGAATGGTATCTGTTCTTTTATTGAATTTTAGAAATATTAAACGTAATGTAATAAAACTTTGCAATGTCTGTTTTTAACAGGTTGATTGCTATAGTTTCTTTTTTTAAAACAACTGATGCACAGTACTAAGTATTCCACAAATATACTGTATATAGGGTAAAAATCTTCCTGCTCTGCTGTGAGAAAAATAATTAACTAGGTGACCACTGATCCATACCAGTGAATGTGATTCCCCTTAGCTTTTCTGAGTTTATGCATAACTCTTGTCTATCCACCTTCATAAACTGTGGAATAGGCTTTCTGCAGACAGAAATCTGAAAGTGAACGTTATAACATGAATCAGCCTTAGCTACAAATTTGATGTAGTGTTTGCTGGAATTGACAGCAAAAGGCAACATTAATCCATATACTAGTGCAGCAGTGGTTTCATTTCATCCCTTTGCAACTACGTGACTTGGAATATATTTGTGTTTTCATTTTATTTCAGTGCCTTTCAGCAGGCAATATGGCACCTTTTTGAGACATGACATAAGTTTAAAACAATGTAGTTTATACCTGTGTAGTCCTACTCATTAGAGAAGCAGTTCTAGGTTAGTACTATAGTCTCACTACCTGGAAACATAAAAATTCATACGGTAAAGGTAAAAACTATCAATGTATGTTTGGCTCAGTTAACTGGAATTTCTGTGTTCCCTCTTTTAGGTATATTCTGCTTTGTCTCTTCTGTGATCTTGGCCAAGGTATATAATTTCATTTTCTACTCTTAGATTCATTATGTGGTATTTGATTGTGCATTGCTAAATTTACCTTAGAGTTAAATATGTATTCTCTTCATTTACTCTAGTGATTTCACATTTGATTACTGTGAGATAATTAGAGATGGAAATTCAGTGGTTGATGGGGAACACAACCAATAATTTAAAAATTTTGTTGTAGATTATTACACCACATATTTATTGGAGAAAAATAATACAAACTAGAAGTGGTATGTTTTTCAAGGGAAAAAGCCCAAATTTCCTGAATCACTTTGTTCATGAAGCTTTTTTTGAGAACAATGTGGGAGTGAGGGATACTTATTAACCATCGATTTCTGTACTCTTCTCTAGATAAATATCATTTGGCACAATGCTCGTATGTGATTAATACATGTCATTTTTCTTATGTATATATTTTTCAGTGTGTGGACAACTTTATTGCCCGTGTACCCAACTACAATGTAAGTTTCGTGAGAACACGGATTTTTGTCTGCCATGTTCATTGTTGTAGTCCTGGTACCTTACATAGTACCTGGCACATATAACAACGAAAAAATTGTTGAATGAATAAATGAGTGAATGAAGGGAAGAAAGGACAAAAAGGAAGGAAGAGCCACTAGAGAAGGCATTGATTCCAGGCTAGAGAGACTCTTTTCATTTTTAAAATTAGAGTCAAAATGTTTCCGTCCTTCTGTTTCATTAGGATAGTGGTGATTTAGGCGTGATAGAGGTTATTTAAAATCCTCTTGAATGAAAAAAAAAAAATCCTCTTGAATGGAGAGGTTAGCAAAAAAGGAGAAAGGATATAATAAATCAGCAGGGATGCCAAAGAGCATGTTGATCAGGGGTGTTTTAAAATATCCTGTTAACTGAGATAGAAGTGGGGTTGTGGAGAAGAGGTCGCATGGCAATGAGGGACAAGAGGGGGATGGAAGGGAAAGAGGTATAAAATATACAACTAAATCAATTTGGTTATAAAAACAAGGTTTTTCAATAAACCTGATTTTTTTGTTTTTAAAAGTTGTATAAGTTTTTTGTATAAGTTGTAGGTGTTTAAAGACTTATTTTTAATTTCAAAACATAATATAGGAACTTCTGGGTTATGATGACTTTTATTCAGAAAATGGTGCTATAAATGAAAATTAAAGTTAAATCTGACTTTTCTAATCAAACGATGAGGACTTCTTAACCAAGAATCTGTTCCCACTTTTTTTTTTTGGAAATGACCAAAGATTAATATGTCATTAACTAAAATTATTGTAAATTTGCATATTATAAAGATTTTAAGTGTATGAAAATTGATCAGGATAATATAGAAAATTGTGTTTAATAATACAATTGTAGTTCTTAGCTTACTCTTCGTAATTTCCACCTAATTTTTATGAAAACAAATTAGAATTGGAAGTAATCTTCATTAGAGTAGGTTCATTTAGATGTTCTTACTAGGGGAAACGTTCATAGGCATTTTTAAGGAGTGCTTTGGGAGGTACCTAGGGCCACTTGATTTATTGTGTAATGATCATAGAGATGTCTGCTTTTTTTGCTAATGCAAATTGCCATGTAGCAAGTAATATCTAGCCCCTTCTTCTGCCTTCAAGTAGAAAGGCCAAGTTGAGCTGTCCGCTCATCAGGACCAGCCATTTTGTTCATGTGTTGGTGTTATGTGAGGGCAGACCTTACGAGCAAACCTTGATTTGCACTGAAATTTTCATCCTTTGATTTCTTACTGTACTTCTGCTTCTCACTGTCAAAAGCCTCAAAGCCTTGGCTTGGCCATACTTAAAGGACACAGGGCTGAGCTTGATCCCAAATCCACATAACGAAAGCTTTTCCATCTCAGGCACAAGTTCTGCATGTTGTCACTTAGTGGTAGATTGCAACTGTCACTAGAGTACTATTCTCTCTTTTTAGAAATAGTCTTAAGGTTTGAGTGCAATAATGTAATGATACCTTTTTGTGACAAATGTGCCATAGCCTCTATATTCAAATAAGTATTTTTCTTCAAAGTAATCACATTGGGCCAAGATAAACATTTAAGATGATATTGTCATACTTCAAACATATTTTAAACCTTTATTAAATTGCTTTGAGAGATAGTTCGTTAGAACACAAAACACAATAAAAGCAGTCTCATTACTTTATAGTAATAGGTTAAGTCTCCTGGTCCCTTATCCCCTCCACTCACCTTATTATTCCTTTATATTTCTCATCCTTTCAACAATCAATAAATGTCAACCATGCATTAATTTCTGGGGATACCATGGTGAATAGCCTCTCCCATATTGTCTAGCGAGGAGAGAGAGGATATGGGCCACCTCTGGAAGCAGATTGAGACAAGTACTGCTGAGGGTAAAGAAAAGAAGTGTGTCTTGTTTACTTCTCTTTCTCCAACACCTAGCGTGAAGACTGGCTTATAGTAAGAACTCAATTGATATTTGATTAATAAAATGGTTAGTGATCTGTTAGCTTTAAATGACTTAAATTAATAATATGGGAATAGTGGATGGATTATTGGAAATCGATATATAGGTTAAGTATTCATAATCTGAAATGCTTGGGAGCAGAAGTGTTTTGGATTTTGGATTTTTTGAACTATTTATTTGCATTATACTTACTGGCCTAATCTGCAAATCTGAAATCCGAAAAGCCCCAGTGAGCATGTCCTTTGAGCATGATGTTGTTGCTCAAAAAGTTTCAGAATTTGGAGCATTTCAGATTTCAGATATTCAGATTAAGGATGCTCAACCTGTACTGTAATTTGAGGACTGCCAACATAATAACAAGGAAGAGGTGTTCTAATTACAGACTTTGTTCCTGGTAGAAATAAAATAGAAGGTAATGTTATGTGCTTCAGAATTTCAGAACAGATACCCAGTGATATCCTTCTCCTTGCCTTCAAGTGTGCTATGATATGGCTCCTGAAACAGATACTGTTCATGGCTAACCCAAGATGGGCTCCCTACTGCCCTTCCTCTTTCTAATATAACCTGGATTTTGTCCAGGTATCAACCTCCTTAATGAGGCTGGCCCCACGTCAGGCCACATGGCATGGATACCAACTGATCTAAAATAGTCCTAATAGTCCTATTCTCCTTGCTAAAGATTAATTGGTTTAGGCACAGGTACATGACTCAAATTCTGGAAAGGCTTCTAGGAAATGTTCTTTATTTGACTCTCAAAACTGTTGACAGTATCATGCTACAAGCCTGAGGTGGAAATCCACTGATATGGGTTGAATGTCCTCTCCAAAGCTCATGTGGGCCCCTCCACCTGGAAGGAGGCAAGCAGCAGAGCAGGCCCAGGGTGCCTAGGCAGGAGCCAAGGGCAGCCACCCCCTCTGCCTGAAAGTAGGCAAGCAGCAGAGCAGAGTAGGCAGAAGCCAAGGGCAGCATCCCCCACCCAGAAGCAGGCAAGGAGCATGGAGAAAACACAACTTCCATGTGGGTGGCCCACCATAGCCACAGCTGCCACAAAAATAGCTTGACACCGATGGCAGTAGATACAGCCATCATGCAGGTGGCTCACCAGACACTCGACTGCATTGATATGAAGAGAGTCACCAGTGGAGACCAGAAAAAGAAGAGGACATCTCTCTCCTCAAACCTCTCCCTAGAGTAACAGAAGAAGCAACTGCTCTATCAGATGACCAGACATCAATGTAGAGATACTAGAAATAAGAAAACCCAAGAAAATAATGGCACCACCAAAAGTATATGGCAATTCTCAAATACCAGACCCTGTAGAGCAGGAAACCTTGACATGACTGAAAAGGAATTCTGAGCAACAATCTTAAGAAAACTCATTGAGATATGAGAAGACTCAGTTAGACAGTATAATGAAATGAGAAAAAAAATTCAGGATATGAAGGAGGAAATTTACAAAGAGATTAATACCTTAAAAAAGAATGTAGCAGAACTCATGGAACTGAAAGGTTCACTCAACAAAATTTAAAAAAAAAAAACACAACTGATAGCTTAAGCAACAGGCTAGAACAAGCAGAAGAAAGAATTTCTGATCTTGAAGATAGTCTTTTAGAAATAACCCAGGTGGACAAAAAAAAAAAAAAAAAAAAAGAAGGAAAAAAAGAATTAAAAAAATATAGAAAATCTTAGAGAGCTAGCAGACAATCTTAAGCACACATACATTTGAATCTTGGGTGTTCCAGAAGGAGAGGAGAAAGGAAAAGACGTGGAAAACCTATTCAGCAAAATAATGACCAAAAAGTTCGAGGTATAGGGAGAGACACAGACACTCAAATCCAGGAGGCTCTAAGATCTCCAAACAGATTCAGCCTAAAAAGATCCTCTCTAAGACACATTATAGTCAAACTGGAAAAGCTCAAAGAGAGAGAATCTTAAAAGAAATGAGAAAAGCATCAAGTCACCTATAAGGGAGCCCCATCAGACTAACAGCAGACTTCTCAACAGAAATGCTATAGGCCAGAGGAAAATAAGAGGATATATTCAAAATACTAAAAGAAAAAAAACTGCCAGCTAAGAATACTGTACCCAGCAAGACTATCCTTCAGAAATGAGGGGAAAATAGTGTATTTTCCAGACAAACAAAAACTCCAGGAGTTCACCACCACACAACCAGCCTTGCAAGAAATCCTCAAGGGAGTCCTGAATCAGGAAACCAACAAATGATAATCACTCATCTTACCAGCCATAGTTCTGTTCAAACTGTTTTTTTCATAATTCAGTCTTGGTAGGTGGCATGTTTCTAGGAATTTGTTCATTTCATCTAGATGATCTCATTTGTTGACTAATAATTATTAATATTCTTCTCATATAATCCTTTTGATTTCTGTAAAGTTGGTTGTAATGACCCCTGTTTCATTTCTGAGTTTAGTTATTTGAGTCTTCTCTCTTTTCTCTTAGTCTATCTAGGTAAAGGTTTGTCAATTTTGTGGATCTCATCAAAGTACCAATTTTGGTTTCATTGATTTTCTCTTTTTTTATTTTCTATTTCTTTTATCGAATTTTTATTATTTACTCCCTGTGCTAGGTCTGGGCTTAGTTTGGTTTTCATTTTCTAGTTTCTTAAGGTGCAAAAGTGGTTGTTGATCTGAAATCTTTCTTTTTTTTATTAATGTATGCATTTATATTAAATAAATTTCCCTTTTAGCAAAGAAAAAAACTATAAAAAGGAAAATGGGTTGTTTTTAGTCAAAATTTTGGAGGTATATCTGGAGTTTAAACATATCTAGTTATTTTTAGTGCAGTTTTTCACTCTGCTTTTTCACTTAATATTACGTCTTGAAAATTTGCCTTAAATACTCTTCAAAATTATGATTTTAATAAGTACATTATATTATATTTTATGGAGATCCATAATTAATTTAGCCATTCTCACATTTTTGGACATTCAACTTATTCCCAATTTTTTACCTTTATATAACTGCCTTCCACATTAAAAAATTTTTTTTCTTTGATTAGTTGCAGTTTCAAGAAGTAGGATAATTGGTTGAAAGCGTATGAACATTTTAAAGACTTCTATTTATGAATCCAATCTGTTCTTCAAAAAAGTTTTACCTATTTATACTTATACTAGAAAAATTTGACATTGTTTCTCTCATAGCACCAGTATTATACAGTATCACATTTTTTTTCAGTTTGAGAACTGAAAAATGTCATTTTTCTGTTTTAATTTCCATTTCCATGAACATCTTAGAATGCATTTATTAGCCACTTTTGTTTCTTTTGGGTGTGTTACTTGTCTGCTCATGTGCTTCACCATATTTCTAAGAATTTTCTAATTCATTTTTTTTTTTCCTTTTTGTCTTTTTCCGTGTCCGGCAACGGATCGCAACCCTCAGTGTCGCCCCCATACCGGACCGGGACCGGCAACGGGATCGCAACCCTCGGTGTTGCTCTTGCGCCTCGCTCAGCCAGTGAGCGGGAACCAGTCTGTATGTGGTATCTGAACCCTCGGCGAAAGCGCCGCCGCGCTTCCCAAGCGGCGCACTATAGCAGTGCGCCACCGGGCCGGCCCCTCTAATTCATTTTTAAGAGTTCTTTATGCATTGAAGATGTTAATCTTTGTGTGCTAAATTAGTTCCTCATCAATTGATCTTAAATTCAATTTGTGATGTTTTCCTTCATTTGCATGTTGAGAAAATAATTTTCTATCTAAACATTAAATAAATTAAAGTCATTTAAAAAAACAAAAACAAAACGAAGCTTATGTGAGAGCCTGGTTCCCAGTGTGGCAGTGTCGAAAGGTTGGGCCTTTAAGAGTTGATTGGATCATGAGGACTGTGCTCTCATAAATGGATTAATCTGTTCATGTATTAATGTGTTAATGGATTAATGGGTTATCATGGGTGTGGACTGGTGGCTTTATAAGTAGAGCAAGTGAGCACTTTAATAAGTGCTATTGCCCAGCCCTCATTACATGATACCCTGCAATGTCAGAGTCCCCACCAAGATGAAGGCCCTCACCAGATGTGCCACCTTGACATTGGATTTCCCGGCCTCTAAACTTTAAGAAATAGATTTCATTTTCTTATAAATTACTCATTTTCAGGCGTTCTGTTATAAGAAACAAAATGGACTAATACATCCACCAACTGGGAAGGACAGAGACTAGGGAACTACAAAGTAGAGACAGAGCCTTGAGATACCACACCAGTGCTTGAGTTGCCTATGGACTTCTTAGTATGTGTGATTTAAAACATCTTATTTTTAAGGTCTGTTTGATGCAGGGTTTTCTGTTACTTGCAGCCAAAGGCAATCTAACTGATACAGCTCCCAGGTCTTTTAACTCTATTGCAGTGTCCCCCCTTCTTTGACAGACAGCAATAGCACAGCGATGAGGAGGCTGTAAACAGTGACTGGGTGGTTACTCCTCTAGGCCTAGGTGTGTTTGTTGCTAACCTCATGCTGCAAAGAACAGCAGCAACCTCAGTTTTCCTCAGGCAATATGGCTGTTTTAAAGATATGTCAGAAAGTAAAGAAGCACAAGGAACCAATTCAGTACTGTAGCAATTCATCCTCACTGAGTGCTGAAAGATCATATTTAGGATGCCATGCAACACAACCCTCGTGCAGTAAAAGCAACCCTAGTAGTAAATAACTCTCATGATTCAGATTCTGCCTTCCATTTTTACTTCTTCCTACCGTGATTCTGTTTCTATTGCTGCCAAATGCTCTCAGCTCTCAACTTCATGGCTTTCTGCTGCCTTGCAGATTCTGCTTACTGCCTTTTCTTCATGTGTCTTTCAGCTTCTGTCCCTACTCTACTGTTTCTTGACCCTTTCCATGGTGTTTGGAGCTTCCAATCCCCAGATAAGATAATGGCTTTATCTCAAGAATGAACCTGACATCATATTTGAGATGGTGCCATCATCCAACACAAATCTTCTGTGATGGGCTCTCTTGCCACTTTAACATAAGCTGCTAGTCTCCTCTCAAGTCCAGCTGCCTTTGGGTCAGGTACATAACCTGTTTAATCAGTGTGGCCAGGTTGCAGTGTCACATAACACAAAACATGGAGGTTTATTCAGAGGAAACCTCTTCTGGCTGTTTTGTTCAGAAGGTGACTGCATGTAATAGATGCTTTACAATATCAGAGTGTCAAAGCTCATATAATACATTAAGAGACCAGGAAATGTGACTCTGAGGAATATGACCTTCCCCTAGTCCTTGACCTCCCTTAGAAATACTCATATTTGATATGGTATCATGATTTCTTCTTCCTCCTCTACTACTTTCTTTTTCATTTTCTATTTTCAGGTGGCCAACTAGCCCTCTCCATGTTTAGCATTCTGCTTGCCCAGATCCTCCTCTGCATCTCCATACCATGATTAGGTACCATAACATACTTTCAATTTTCTTTACCCTGATCATGACCACCTTTGTTCTCTTGGTCAAACCATGGCAAAGGGAGAAATAGGGCCAACCAATGGAAGTTCTTATAGGTACACTAGTAAGTGGAAGAAGAACTAACACTTACTCAGTAACTACTATGTACTAGGTGTTTTATGTGGTAGCAAAATAGCACCATAGAGGCAACTATCATGTCTAATCAGTTTGTTGTAAAAAGTGACCATACTGGGCATTTAAAAATGATTTTTGGTGATTATGATGATGAATTGTTTTTGTTGTTGTTTGTGTTTGTAGTGCTAAATTGTAAATGAGATTCATTTTCCTCGAGAGTAGTCAAAATATGTTCAGAGTGATACGGCTAACTTATTGCTTTTAGCCCCTTTTTCAGTCACGTTGGGCACTGAATTTTTCATTTCTGTTAAGAAAATGAGGAAGAGAAAAAAAGAAATCAAGTTAATTATCCTTAGCATGGTTGTTTTCCTTGCTACCTTCTCTGATTGTTTAGTTTCTTTTAGCATCCTGAATATGCCAGCTGCCAAAATGAACATGCACCTTCTAGAGGAGTAATATTTTGAAGTAATTAAAACATCCAATCTTGCAGTTTTTAAAAATTGTTTACATTGCTATACGGGCTGATTTCCAGACATAGAAATTAGTTGAAGAAAATTTACTTTTAGAAAATAAGAAAGAAGCTCCAACCTAGGAAGCACGTAGGTATTCTCATGCTGATTTGTAATACAAAGAAAAGGGAATGGAGATAAGACCACTTATAAGTAAAGCAATATCTATCTTAGAAATAAACCTATAAATGGAAAAGAATAACTACACAATTCATTTATAGGTTTGTTTCTGTCTGTCTATTTTTCATTCTACTGTATTATGGTGTCTGTCACTAAGGCATAGATATAAGCATGGAATTGCATTATTAAAGTTGCTTTTTTCAATTACCTTCCTAAGATAATTACCTTTGTAGTAGAGAGTTTTAAAAATCAATAGAGTGTTCTTGGCAATATTCTGTAACAGTTAATTAATAATACAACTCATGTTAACAAACTGTTATCCCGCTTAGCAAAAATAACCATGCTTTTAATGTACTCAACTAGCAAGAAATGCATCAGGACTAAAGTGTATTTCTTGAAAGATATAATATAAAGTAGTTGCTTATTCCTGGTAGAGTTGAGAGCAGACTCTACAGACACCAGCGACTTCAACTGAAGGTAAAAATGAATAAAGCTGTGATCAATTATTTTCATATCATAGGGTCTCTGAATATTCTCACATCTGGTCTGCGCAGAGGCTTGACTGATTTATTTTGTTCACTATCATATTCTTGAGGTACCAAGAATCCTATCAAGTATCAGTTGGTGGAACTGCAAGTAATATGATATACCAATGCTAATGATATAAATAATCATTTCAACTCTTATTATTCTAATCAATACTTGTTAATGATTACCTGCTAATAAAATGGTCAAAAAAATCTGGCTATTTATTACTGGTCCCAAGTTTTTCATCCACAGAATGAGGATAGTCACTGAAGGTCTTAGTTGGATTGATATGTGGAATAACTAATATAAATGAATTACTAAGAAGTTTGCAAATATGGAAATTCTTTAATAGACATTGATAATAATTTTAGATAGACACTCATAATTGTCACTTTGGATGAATATTTCGTGGGTTGACTCCTTTACGTTAGAGTTTCCTCAAATCTTTTCAAAACAGATTCCTGTTCATTGACATCTTTAATTCTATTTGGCAGAAAGAGTCAAAACCTTTCCTTCAACAGAATGTTCAGTAACCTTCACCAAATAACCGTTAATTAAGCAATTAAAGTAAATTTAAGGAAAAAAGAATTTTGAAAGGAGAATAGAATTAACTCAAAAGATAGTTTAAAAATACTTTTACAGCACTTCAGTCATTATTGACCAAAAAGTTCCTAGGGGATATTAACAATGCATTTGATAGTTGCCAAGGAAACCTTAACCTTTCCTGAGAATGTCTGCCCTTCTGCATTGTACCTGATTGTCAGAATAACTTCAGCAACTGATTATAACTGAGCCATTTTCAACATCAAGCTTTTTCTTGTCAATCCCTTTTCAGAGTACAAGCTCGAGTATTCAGGATATCTTGCTCTGTACCTGTATTTATGTTTCTGAGGATTTGTACTTCAAATATGGAGGTTTTCTATAACAATTTCCCCAATCAGTCTTCACCACCATGTAAGATAAATCAATCCTAATTTAGAGACAAGGAAACTGAGGAACCACAATGTGTTTATTGTGTGAGAACAATTTTATCAGAAAGCTTGCTGGCTTCCTTTGTTTAGAGCACAAGAACTCAACAAATATCTAGCACTACTTAAAAAGCCTGTGTTTTCATTTCTGTCGATTAGCCAGGACTATGTCTCTGAGATGGTGGAAAAAGGACCAGCTAAGGAGTCAGGGGACCTGGTTATACCACTTACCAAATGGGTGATCTTGGCCAAACTAACTGATTTCTCAATTTCTTTATTTATTAAATGGCAATGATCTATCTCCTAGGGATGTTGGGAAAATGAAATGACATAGTGTATTCAGAACACATGACATGGTTAACATAGTAATCTACTATTTAATTACTTAAAGAGTGTATGTCGTATCAATACATACTGTTTTCTGAATACTGACTTGAGGATTATGATTTACAGAAATATATTATGGAATTGGGAGAACAACATTTCTGATATTGGGACCATATTGGAAATTCCAAGATATATGGCCATCACAGATATGATACTGCATGGGTAGGGTGGGAAGGGAACTACTACTTATTTATTAGAGTGCCAGACACTGTGCTAGATACTTTGCATTCTTTTATCCCATTAAGTCCTCCAAACCTAATGAAAATAGGTTGTGTTACTATCTCTACATATGTAACATTAGTGGGCTTCAAATAAAGAAGGAAGGGAGCA
Source organism: Galeopterus variegatus (assembly GCF_000696425.1). NCBI lineage: Eukaryota > Metazoa > Chordata > Mammalia > Dermoptera > Cynocephalidae > Galeopterus > Galeopterus variegatus. Next base: position 50,990 of record NW_007727604.1, on the reverse strand, counting down.
TACATGTAATCTTTGGGGGAAACTGGCAGAATTAGTTTGCTCTGTAATAAAGAAAATTAGCAATTTGTATCCATGAAAATTCTGCTAATCACCTGTGTAAATCCACCCATGAGGTGGTTAATGGGAAAAGAAAGGTAAGGAGGAGTGATATAGTAAGTAGATCATTGCATTGTGTGTTTGTGAAGATTCAGGATGAAATGAAAGCAACAACATTCTGGGTTGAAAATTGAGTATATCTGTTTGTTTTTTTTAAAGTCTACCATTGTTAAGATGAATATTGTGTGTGTGAAAATTCAATCAAGAAAAACCCAACATAACAAAAACCACCCACTTCAAACGTTTGTCCCTAGGGTATCCAGGTCCCCGGGTTTATTTTCTGTTGTCCTTATTTGTGGTTGAGCATGCTATAAAGGAACACACCTGCATGTGTTTATAGGCACTCATGTCAATGTAAAGATGCTATGAAAGTACGACCAACGTTATTTTGAGAACCAACAAGATGAGCACTTTCCCAGACTTCTTTCATGTAATGTCTTGCATATATTTAGAGTTTTTTCCTCCCTGGTATATATGAGTGAGTCTAAGATAATTTTTTTTATTGTGATAAAATATACATAAAGTTAAACATTTTAACAATTTTTAAGTGTACAATTCAGTGCCATTAAGTACCTTGACATTGTTGTGTAACCATCACCACGCTCCATCTCCAGAACGTTTTTTTCATCTTCTCAAACTGAAACTCTTTACCCATTAAACAATAACTCCGCATATCTGTCTCCCTCCAGCCCCTGGTAATCACTATTCTACTTTCTGTCCCTGTGAGTTTTACTAGTCTAGGTACCTCACATAAGTAGAATCATACAGTGTATGCTCTTTTATGTCTAGCTTATTTCATTTCACTTAGCATAATGTTTTCAAGTTTCATTCAGGTTGTAGAATGTATTAGAATTTCATTCATTTTTAAGGCTGAATAATATTCCGTTGTATGTATATACCACATTTTGTTTAACCATTCACCCACTGATGGACATTTGGATGGTTTTCACCTTTTGGCTACTGCAAATAATACTGCTATGAATACTGGTGTACAGACATCTGTTGGAGTTCCTGTTTTCAATTCTTGTGGGTGTATACCCAGAAGAGGAATTGCTGGATCATATTGTAATTCTATGTTTAAGTTTTTGAGGAACTGCTGTGCTGTTTTTCACAGTGGCTGCACTATTTTACATTCCCATCAGCAATGCATAAGGCTTCCAAATACTTCACATCCATACCAGCAATTGTTATTTTCTGTTTTTTGATCTTAGCCTTGCTAATAGGTGTGAAATGGTGTCTTATGTTCTTTTGAGTTACATTTCCATGACAGTGATGTTGAGCATATTTTCCTGGCTTACTGACCATTTGTATATCTTCTTTGGAGAAATATAGATTCAAATCCTTTGCCCATTATTGAGTTCAGTTGTTTGTTTTGTTGTCGTTGATGTTGAGTTGTAGGAGTTCACTATATATTCTGGATTTAACCCTTATCAGATACATGATTTGCAAATTTTTTCTGCCATTCTGTGGGTTGCCATTTCATTTCAGAGTATCTGTTGAGGCCTAAGTTTTTAATTTTGATGGACTCTATTTTTTATTTAGTTGCCTGTGCTTATGTCATACCCAGGAAATCATTGCCAAATATGATGTAATGAAGTTTCCCCCTCTGTTTTCTTCTAAGTCTTCTGTAGTATTAGTTCTTACATTTGGGTGTATCACATTGGTGTATTACATGTGTTTATGTTGATTCTCATGTGTTGAAACATCCTTGTCTTCCAGGAATAAATCCCACTTGTTCATGGTATATAATCCTTTTTAACGTGCTGCTGAATTCAGTTTGATACTTGAAGATTTGTGCATTGATATTCATAAGGGATATTGGTATGTAGTTTTCTTGTAGTGTCTGTCTGGCTTTGGTATCAGAGTAATGCTGGCCTCAGAAAATGAGTTAAGATGTGTTTCCTTCTCTTCAGTATTTTGGAAAGGTTTGAGAAGGATTGGTGTTAATTTTTCTTTAAACGTTTGTTGGTAGGATTCACCAGTTAAGCTATCTGGTGCAGGGATTTTCTTTTTTTCTTTTTTTTAGGCTTTTCTTTGTTAGGAGGTTTTTCCTTACTGATTCAATTTCCTTGCTAGTTATAGGCCTATTCAGATTTTTTATTTTTTTATTTCTTCATGATTCAGTCTTGGTAGGTTGTGTATTTTTAAGAATTTATCTATTTTAACTAGGTTATCCAATTTGTTGGCATACAATGGTTCATAGTACTCTTTTATAATCTTTTTTTATTTCTGTAAAATAAGTACAAATCTCTCCACTTTCATTTTTAATTTTAGTAATTCAAGTCCTCTCTTTTTCTTAGTCAGACTAAGTGAAGATTTATATCTTTTATTGATCTTTTCAAAGAACCAACTTTTGGTTTCATTGATTTTCTCTATTGTTTTCCTAGTCTCTATTTTATTTGTCTCCACTCCAATCTTTATTATTTTCATCTTTATGCTAGTTTTGGGTTTAGTTTGTTGTTTCTCTAGTTCCTTATGCTATGCTATAAGTTTAGGTTGTTGATTTGAGATCTTTTTTCTTTTTTAATGTAAGTGTTTACAGCTATACATTTCCTTTTTAGCACTGATTCTCTGCCTCACTTGTATTTTTGCTTTCATTTGTTTCAAGATATTTTCTAATTTCCTTTGTGATTTCTTCTTTGATGTATCTGTTGCTTAAGAGTGTTTTGCTTAATTTTCATGTATTTTGTGAATTTTCCAGTTTTCCTCCTGCTATTGATTACTAGTGATTGGAAAAGGTACTTTGTATGATTTCAATCTTTTCAAATTTATTAAGACTTTTTTATGGTGTGTCCTGGAGAATGTTCTCTGTGCACTTGAGAAGAATGTGTATGCTGCTGTTGTTGGGTGAAATGTTCTGTATGTGTCTGTTAGGCCCAGTTGGTTTACAATGTTCAAATCCTCTGTTTCCTCATTGATCTTCTGTCTGGTTTTTCTATCCATTAATGAAAGTGGAGTATTGAAGTGTCCAACAATTGTAGAGCTGTCTAATTATCCCTTTAATTCTTCTAATGTTTGCTTCACATATCATGGAGGTTCATTGTATATATGTTTATAATTGTTATATATTCTTGGTGAATTGACTTCTTTAGCAATATACAATGCACTTAATTGTCTCTTATAACAGTTCTTTTTACTTTAAGCCCATTTTGTTTGATATCATTATAGTCACCCAGCTCTCTTTGGTTACTGTTTGCATGGAATATCTTTTTGCATTCTTCACTTCTACTGTATTTGTGTCCTTAGGTGTAAAGTTAGTCTCTTCTAGACAACATTTAGTTGAATCATGTTTTTTGATCCTGTAGAGGATTCATAGAGCAAATGTACTCATAGGGCCTGGTTTTCCAAAGCCTTGCAATTTCAGATATTGACCTTGCAAAGGACAGGAAGATTTCCCCAGGCTATTGAGTCTCTGTTGCAAGATAAGAATTGTAATACAGCAAGGTTGCTGGCTCAAAGACAGACAAGTTATTAATTGATATTAAAGTTACTAAAAAGCTGCTAGAGGGAAAAGGAATGTTTGCTAAATCAAGCCTTTGTTAGTGGATCACTTAATTGCCTAACAGAATGTCATCTGACTTGTTTTTACTGAATGTTACCAGCTTCTATTGTAAAACTTGTTAAACTGTACTTAGCAAAACCCTACCTACGTCTCTTCCTGTAACTTGTTGCCTGGAGAATAAATGCAGGAAGAGAACCCCAGTTTGTGGTTAATTGCCCAAATGGAAGAAATGCCTCATGCTTGAGAAAGTTCTAGGATATTAACCCCTTTCTGGGGCTTCTCACTGCTCAAAAGAGATGGGCTTTGAGTAATCTTTGGTGGCTCTGTCACCCAGGGGAAAAGGGGTGACAAATCTGTGGGAGGCAAAGCAACATAATCTATTGTGTCAATCTATGTCTTTTGATTGGAAAATTTAATTCATTTATTATTGAAATAGTTACTTGTAGGGAAGAACTTGCATTTGCCATTTTGTTATTTATTTTTTGTGCATATGTCTTACATGTTTTTTCTCTCTCATTTCCTCTATTATTGACATTCTTTTTGTTTAAGTGATTTTTTTGTAGTGACATGTTTTGATTCCTTTCTCATTTCCTTTTGTGTATATTCTATAGATTTTTTTTTTCTGGTTGTCATGGGAATTACATATAACATTATAAAGTTATAACAATCTATTTGAATTGATTTCACTTTTCCTTCAGTTGCATACAAAAACTCGACTTTTTAACAGCTCTTCTCCCCTGCCACTATGTTTTTGATGCTACAGATTTCATCTTTATACACTGTGTACCCAGAAGTATAGATTTATGTTATTTTAATTTATTTTTTAAAAATCCTGTAGAAATAAAAAGTGCAGTTACAGACCAAAATTACAGTAATCCTGATTTTTGTGTTTTCTCATGTATATACCCTTTATAAGAGATCTCTATGGCTTTATATGGCTTTGAATTTCTATCTAGGTCCTTCAATTTCAACCTGAAGGACTCTTTTTTGCATTTCTTGGAAGGCAGATTTAGAGGTAATGAACACCCTCAGCTTTTGTTTATCTAGAAATGTCCTATTTTTTCTTCATTTTTGAAGGACTGTTTTCCCAATTACAGATTTCTTGGTTGACAGTTTTACTCTTCTGGCACTTTAAATATCGTGTCACGGCCTTTGTCCTCCAAGTTTTCTGCTGAGAAATCATTTGACAGTATTATTGAGGATCTCTTGTATGTGATGAGCCTCTTCTCTCTTGCTGTTTTCAAGATTCTCTCTTTGGCTTTGGTGTTTGACAGATTGATTATAATGTGTCTGAGTCTGGGCCTCTTTGGGTTTTTCCTACTTGGAGCTTATTGAACTTCTTGGATTTGTAAATTTATGTTGTTAATCAAATTTAGGAAAATTTTAGCCATTATTTCTTCAAATATGCTATATGTCTCTTTCATATTTTCTACTTCTGAGATTCTTATAATGTGTATATTGATACTCTTGATGGTGTCCCATAAGTCCTTTAGGCTCTGTTCACTTTTCTTCATTCTTTTTTTTTTCCTGTTCTTCAGACTTGATAATTTCAAATATCACTGGTTCTTTCTTAGCCTGCCTAAATCTGCTGTGAAAGCCCTTTAGTAGAATTTTCAATTCAGTTATTATATTTTTCCATTCCAGATTTGTTTGGTTCCTTTCCAAAATTTCTTTTTTTGCAGATAGTGTCATTTTGTTTATATGTCATTTTTCTTATTTTTTTTTTTGGTTCTTTGTCTGTGTTTTCCTTTAGTTCTTTAAACATATATAAGAAAATTGTTTTAAAGTCTTTGTTTAGAAAGCTTGATGCCTGTCCTTCAGGGGTAGTTTCTGCCAATTTATTTTCTTCCTTTGAATGGGCATGTTTTCTGATTTCTTTATATGCCTTGTGATTTTTGTTGTTTTTGAAAGTTGGGCATTTGAAAAACAGTCACCTCTCCCAGTTTTTGCAGTCTGGCTTTGTGCCGGCGCAGTCTTATATAATTATCTGGGCATATTCTGAGCCTTGGGGTCAACCTGAGGTGATAGCTTAAAGTTTTCTCAAGTCTCTTTTGTGTATGCATCTTGCTTGGGCCTGTGTGTAGCTTTTTAAAATCTCCTATATATAAAGATGATTTTTGAATTTTTTAATTTTCCAAAGAGTCTTACAGTAGCTTCTCCTCAGGGTCTTAGATGATCTATTATATGTCTCCACCTATGATCTATTGCCCTAGGTATCAGCAGATCTGTAGTACTCCTGTGGCTTTCAAAAGCAGTGCCCACATTTCCACATAAGCTCTGGATTAGACAAAACAGAGACCAGTCCTTCAGGCAGCCCCCAGACATGTTAGAAGATTGCAAATAAAGTCTTTTCTTTGGGAAATAATTGTGAACTGGGCTACCACCTCCTCCAGACCAAGATTGGGCTATGTTGGGGAGTGGGGCAAGGGTAAACAAAAATGCCATGAAGTTTTCTATCACTTTGAATGTGGCTTTTTCTTGGTTGGGCATTCACTTAATTGCTATAAATCTTTACCTGTTTTCCAGAGTGTCTATAAAGTTATATTAGCCAGATTCTGGTTGTTTTTGATGTTTCCATGGAGAAACAAAGAATTGGAGCTTCCTAGTCTGCCATTTTACTGATGTCACTCCAGATCTAGATATTTAAAAAAAGAACATGATATGTACTCTAGGGGATAAACTTACCTCATTTTACCCTAAGGTGCAGAACAAGCTAAAAATATAAGGAGAGTTTAGAAGGGTCAGGAAAGGGATTTCTAAACCGTGATTGATGGATCTTTAGGGACTTCATGGGTAGATTTTAAGGCTCCTATGAACTGCCCTGAAATTGTACACTCAATTTTGTGATTATTTATGATTGGTCGTGGCAATAGGGACATATCCATAGCTTTATTAAATACTTAAAAGAAATATATTCAATTTTTTCCTGATTATAAAAGAAATACATATTTCTCAAATCATCTGCTGCCCACAGTGTATCAGAGAAGTTCTATCAAACATGAAGGATTAGATCATTATGTTACATATATTGGTAGTTAGTGAACTAGTGATTCAAACTACTCTATGTCATATGTAAAAAGGGAAAAATTACAAGTTTGCAAACTTGAAAAAAACCCTCAAAGAAAAAAAAGGGTGAACTACAGACTAATCTGACATGTACATATGGGTAAACAGTATAGAAACTTCTGTATTTCTCCTGTCAAAGTAAGTTTATACTCTCTCAGGCACTGATTTAAACCACATTGTGGGCTAGCCCAAGCTGGATCAGCCCCTTATCTCCATTCTTATTTATTATTGTATCTCCAGCTTTATCCTTATTTATTACCATCTCCCTTCTTTTTACCTACTAATTGGTAAAGCTTCCTGTATCTCTCACAGCTGAGTTTTTCTGGTTTATGCCAATTTTCAATGGTCATGCTTTTAGTCATCCTCTTTACAGCAGATTTATTGTCTACACAGTTTATTCTCCCCAGTATGTATTGCTTTATATGTGATGCTGTAAAATGTATTTTTCTTTAGTATCTGAAACATCAACTGGGTTTATCAATTTCCATTCTTGAGTATGGCCATGGTAAGATAATTCTCTATATGAAATTGTATGCAGAATTATTCTTCTCTGATGTATGTGTGTACGTGTGTGTGTGTTTATGCAAACACACATGTGCACATTATTCTCCAATAAGGTTCATGGCTTTCTTTGGGTTTTAAATTTTCAAAGAGTGAAGAACTATTTTAGATGAATTATCAGATTCTCCTAAAGTTTGTCCCCCTCACACAATTAAGAACCACTAGTTGGTTTAGAATAATTTATGAATATCTTCTAATCCACAAAGGTTTTGGAGAAAATTTGGAGGACCACTGCCATACTTTCCACAAATTGTCTATGAGTGCCTTGACACAGATTGAGTCTTGGATGGAATATACCATTAGACTGGCCCAGAATTTCTTATGTTTTGTTAATTTTTTTCTTACGTTTTTTATTCTCTTAGTTCATTAATTTACTTTCATAATATGGAGACTTTCACAGTAATTTTAGTTGACTTTTCTATATAAAGTAGGTATTATATAAAGAGATATTCAATATACTAAAATGTAACTTTGTGTTTCTAAGAAACTATGTTTAACCCAAGAGCTGTTTAAGAATACCCTCAACATTTCAGCATAACTGCTTACGGATACAAATACTCCCAAGAATAGTGTGTTAACTCACTCTTCGACTACAGATGACTTTTTCTTATATATTTTCTTGTGAAAGAGGGAAATAAATTATAAATTGTGGGAAGTTATGTTAGTTTTTTTTTTTTTCACTCAGGCTTGATAAGAGTTAATTTTGGAGTAATGGGAAGCTTTTATTTTCAAATAGAGATATTTTCCCTTTTTCCAGGATGTTAGGTATTCATACCTTATGAGTGATAATGGGCAGAAAAAAGGGATCATTTTGGAGATGGAGTTATGGTTAGAATCCTTCGATGTCAGTATGAGCTAGGTGGCTTTCGTCTCTATGTGGATAGCCACATGGATAGCTGTAAGCCTACATCTCAAGCTCCTGAGATACCTGGCTGTCCTTCTTGGCATTCTTATTTGAATGTGACAGAACCATTAAATCTAGTGTGATTGGTTAGACAGGGCCAGGCTGAGCAGGTAGCTTAAATTCGCAGCCATAAGCACATGCTGTCATGAAAAAAATTATGGTAGAAGGAAGATTAAGAGGCAGACATGAGGGGCCGGCCCGGTGGCACACTGCTACAGTGCGCTGCTTGGGAGCGTGGTGGTGCTCCTGCCGAGGGTTTGGATCCCACATACAGACCGGTTCCCGCTCACTGGCTGAGCGAGGTGTGGGAGCAACACCGAGGGTTGCGATCCCGTTGCCGGTCCCGGTCCGGTACGGGCGCGACACTGAGGGTTGCGATCTGTTGCCGGACACGAAAAAAAAAGACAAAAAGGAAAAAAAAAAAAAAAAAAAGAGGCAGACATGAGGTTGTGTGAAATGAAATAATAATTACGTGGTATCACTTGATCAAATCAAATCAGCAGAATTTTTTGTGTGTGCATGGATGTGTGTGTGTGTGTGTATGTAACAATAGGAATGTTCAGTACAAATGAGAACTTCTATTTTAAAATAATTTCATATCATGTATTTGCCAAAAATTTCGATGAGTGTTGAAATGGCTTCCTGTGGAGAAAGGTATATTCACTATGTTGTGACATTGACAAATGTCACAATATATGTAATGAAGATATGCTATATATACATATAAACTATATGCATATATTTATATTCTTATATACATATATGTAACAAATATATGGAGAAAGATATACTCACACTGTATTGAATTTGAACCTTGGGTTCTGATATGATTCAATCTTGCCAAATAAACCTCAGAGTGATAATGACATAGTGAGCGAATATGTATGTGTCATGAACTTTTTGATTTTCAATTCTATTTATTTATTTTGTATTGTAACATAGTTGATTGCACATATCTGTGGAGTACAGCACTGAATATCCATATGTGTGCAATATGTGGTGTTCAAATCAGCATAATTAGTATATTCAACATTATACAATGTAATCTTTTGGGAGGCTAGACGTCTAGCTTCCCCCAAACATAAAAGATCATTGTACATGGATGAAAGAGACAGAGGTTGATGGAAGAATTTATTTTCCCCTCTTAACTCTTGAGAATGAAAAAGGGCAGGTGTTCTCCCCTTTACAGATCCAGAGGTTCAAGTTAAAAAGCAAGAATTTAGGAGCTTCTGGATAAAACCAAGTAACAAAAGTGTAGATTTATCTATACCTGTTATCCCTCCAACCTAAAAATACCTTTCTGTAGGGACAGAAGAATATTAAGTCCTGACGGTTGAAACATAACTGACTTTATGAGATAGAAAACATTTTTTTCTAAATTCATTTTAAACTTAAAAATAGTAAGTCTTGAGGAAGAGTGGGGTGGGGGAAAAAGAAGAGAAATGATTTTTAGACTACAAATTGAAGAAAGGCTGAACTAAGTCTCTTTGAACAAAAAGTAGGAGTTTACACTTTGAGTTGATAAATCAAACAACCTAAGCACTCCTTTAAAAAAGAGAATTAATTTCTTCTCTTGTGTTTAAATAGAAACTACATTTATTTGTGGCTGTCCATCCATGTACGTTTGTGTTTCAACCAAAAATAGGCTATTTTGTTATTTAAACAAATAGTCCAGATGAAGTAATAAAATCACTCACTTTATATTTTTATAAATCTTTATGTTTTATGAAGCACTTTCATATATATTTGCTAAAACTGCATATCATCCCTATGAGGTACTCCTGTTGAAACAAAGCCTCTGAGTGGTTGCATATTAGGCAATAAAGAAAACATGAGTAAATTCCATGGAGTAGAAATCATGCAGCCACCACTCTCTGATCTAAGTGTAGAAAAGCTAGAAATAAATAACAAAATGGCTAAGCAATAATGCATATGAACTACATGGAAATTAAAACTATTTTCTACACTTAGTTGATGGGTCAAAGAGGAAATGAAAACTAGAATTTCAGACTGTGTGGAAAGCAACAATGAAAACAATCTAACTTGTAAAAGCTTTTGGAAGTGGTCAGAGCTTTATTTGGAAAAATTAATACTAGTAAAAGATTTCCTTATTAAATAAGAAAGAATAAAAATAAACAAACACTCAGGGCTCTATAAGAAGACTAATAAAATAACCCTAGGTAAAGCAAAAGGAGGATTTCTTTTAAAAATTGCTGTCTATCTGTTTTATTTTAAGTCACCACACTTATCTGATATAATACAATTGTTAGTCCCTCACTAAAATGAAGTTCTATATGGGAAGAAACTTTGTTTAGGTCAATACCATATTCCAAGTACATAGAAATGGTCAAGACAGATTTTTGGGGCCCAGTAATATATATTCATTTATTTTTATTGAAACATAGTTGATTGTACATATCTGTGGGGTACAGAGTTGAATGTCAATACCTGTGTGCAATATGTGATGCTCAAATCAGGATAATTAGTATATTCAACATTATCCAGTAAAATTGTTTTTGTGGCCCCAAAGGAGGAATTAAGAAAGGTAGAAACTACAATTAAATGAATTAGAAAACTGTAAGCTTGAGAAATAAATCCAGGAACTAATTCATTGAAAAGAGAAATTTCTGGCAATTTTAATCAAGAAAAAAAGAGGTAAAATTGAAATTTACAATATTAGAAATGACAGTGGTAATATATCCCCAGATACTTGAAGAGATTTCTAAAAATAAAGATAATGCAGGGTGAACACATACTGGAAAATATTAAAAGGTATTAACTGAAACACTTTTAAGGTATGGCATGAGAATAGTGTCATGAATTGAACAGAGAGCCTAGAAACAGAATTCTTTTCTTTTCTTTTTTTTTTTTTTTCTTTTTGTCTTTTTT
>NW_007727604.1:0-39928 GCF_000696425.1 Galeopterus variegatus | reverse complement strand
ACTGACCGGCAACGGGATCGCAACCCTCGGTGTTGCGCCCGCACCGCGCTCAGCCAGTGAGCGGGAACTGGTCTCCACATGGGATCCGAACCCTCAGCGGGAGCGCCACCGCACTCCCAAGCGGCGCACTCTCCAGTGCGCCACCGGGCCGGCCCCTAGAAACAGAATTCTAATAAGAAATTAGAATGTCGTATGTATGCTGTTTCAAACTAGTGGCAAAAGGATAGATCAATCAATAAATTGTATCAGGACCACTAGCTAACTAATAAAAATTAATTTAAATCTCAGCATCACACCTACATAAATTCAAGGTTAAATTTATATTAAAATTGAAGAAAAGAAGCATATATGCTAGGAGAAAGTATAAATGAATATTCACATAATCAGAGGATGAAGAAGATATTTCTGAGCATAACACCGAAGTCAGAAACCATATAGGAAACTGTTGATAGACCTGACTACAAAACAAAACTTTCATACATTAATAACTACTACCGACAAAATTAAAATGCAAGATGCACACTTGGAAAAAATTGCATCATATATAATAAAAGATTAATATTCTTTTTAAATATATAATTTAAGTCTTAAAGTTCCAAGAATAGTATACAGAATTCCTGTATTATCCTTCACCTAGATTCCCTAAATGTCAGTGTTTTCTACGTTTGTTTATTTGCTTTATTCTTTCCTTCCTCTCTTCTCCCTCCCCTCTCCACCCCAAGAGCATTCTCTTCCCTCCCCCGTCTCTCTCTGTCTCTACACACACACACGCACGCACACACACACGAACACACACGCGCACACACATGCACACACACGCACGCGCACACAGGCACACACACATGCACACACATGCACACACATGCACAAACACACACACACGCACACACACAAACACACACGCACACACCCTACACGTCTTATTTTTCCCGAACTGTTTGAGAGTGACTTGCACACGTGATTACTCCTTTGCTCTGAATACTTTAGTGTATATTTCCTAAGAACAAGCATTCTCTTACATAACCACAGCACACTCATCAAAATCAGTAACTTGACATTGATAGAATACTATTGTCTACTGTACAGATCTTATTGAGTTTTTGCCAATTGTCTTAATAAAGTGCTTTATAGCAAAAGAAAATTCAACGTCATGTATTGTGTTCAGTTGTAATATATTTTTGGTCTTCTTTTATCTGGGAAGTTTCCTGAGCCTCTACTTGCATATCACAACATTGGCATTTTTGAAGCGTGTAGGCCTGCGATTTTATAGAATGTCCTTTCATTTGGGTTTCTCTGATGTTACTCATGATTAGTTTCTAGTTAAGCACTTTTGGCAGGAATACCACAGAAGCAATTCTGAATTCTTGGTGCATATATCAAGAGGGCATGTGCTTTTGATTGGTCCCATTACTGGCAATGCTTACTTATATCATTTTGTTAAAATGGTGTCTGCAAGGTTTTTCCACTATGACATAATTAATGAGTATCTTGTGGGGACATACTTTGAGACTATATAAATATCCTGTTTAGAACTGAACGTTTGGAAACACTCTGATATTGGAGGTTGGTTAGATAAATTATGGCATATACAGTGGAATACAATACAGCCATTCTAAATAATGTAGGAGAATGTTTATATTGTGAAACGATGTTTTGTATAATGTTAAGGAAAACAACAGCTGGTTACAGTGCAGTAGGTACACTATTATCCTGTGTTTTACACATACACATACCAAGCCTGGACAGATACGTGCTGCTCCAGGTTGGATTCCCCAGAAAGCAGACTCTGAAACGGATATGAGCTTGAAGTATGTTTATTAGGGAGTACTCTTAGGTTTATCTACTGTATGGTGGAAAGGAAAGAAACATGATTGGGACAGAAGGAGAAGTTGGGCTGTGACATTGGCCACAACAAGCAGTCATCTGACTCCACAGGGATGGCTCTTCTTAAATTGAGGAAGAGTTGCAGTGTCAAGGAAGAGGGGAAAGTGGGGGAAAGAGGGAAAGGGAAAAACTGGGAGGAAGGGGGAGTCTTTATAACCACACAGCAATGTCATTATATGCAGACTGCCCCTATGAAGGGGACTGACTTTAGGTTACATGTTTCTCTTCAGCCAGGGAAATTCCCAAAGGGCTGAAACCTGAAAGCAGGCAGACACAACCTTTCCAATACTATGGGGGAATAAAGCCCTGATTGAATTGAATCCCACATTCAATCCTGAAGGGGGGATTGGGTGGCACAGCACACATGCATGATAAACAGCATATTGCTGATGTAATTACTGATTATTTCTGTTTTCTTTTTTTGTATCTATAGTTTACAAATGTTCTACAACAAACACAGATAATACTTATAATTAGAAACTTTTTTTTTTTTTTAACAGAGAGGAAATTGCTGCACTTCTTTTGAAAAGCAATACTATGTATGCTTGTGGTCCTGGAACTTGAATATTTCTTTATATTTCCTTAGAGGTAGCTTTGTTGCTGTGTGAAACTGGTTTCAAATCCACTCTGCTTTAGGGCCTTTCGCCTTAGCCCTTCCTATCTTAATATCCCAGTGTTTCAGATTCCTCATTTGTAGGGGAGGAAAGCTGAGTGTGTGGTGGAGGGGTGGGGAGTGAGGGGAATAGCTGATACCTATCTCAAAGGAATATTGTGAATGCGACAATTAGAGATAATATTTATGAGGTACCTGCCACATAGTTAGACCTCAATAAATGACAGCCATTATTTGTTCATTTGTTTCGATTATATATTTTGTTAAGGTTTCTGGATTTTGCTATTTGTTTAAAAATAAAATCTACATATTTGATATCTTCTCAGAAATTATTTCTCTATTAAAGGCTAGAACAACTAAAAATAGAAATTTTGTTAAAGAATGTTCAGTTTTAGAATCTGTCAGGAACAGAGGCAAGGCATTCTATAAGTATTTGCTTAACTCTGTATTTTCAACTAAATGTTCATATATCAAACAAATGAACTGAGAGCAAGGGAAAAGCAATAGATTGTGTTCTGTCATGTGTAGAACAACTTTCTAGATTTAAAGGTATATAATTTTTCTTGGTTTTGTTCAATACTACACTTAACTTAAAAATGTCCCTTTAATATCATGTTTAAGGCATTATAGTCTAATCAACCATCTATACAAAATTTAAATCCTCATGACTACCTGTTGAAGAATTTGTAAGAAAGCACCATGTGGTCAATTAAAAGAAAATAATTTGAATGCAGCTTTAGTATGCTGGGCAATATTAATTTCAATGAAAAGTTAGAAAATTTCATTGCGAATTTTTATGTCATGTATTCCTTGCTATTCTGACTACATCTGTAGAAATTCTATCTTACTTTTCATCCCATAAATTACATTTTCTCTTTAGTGCATTTAATTCTCAATCTAAGTCATTGGCTTGAACTGATGAAAAATAAAAGTAAAATTTCATATTGGTATCACTTTATTGCTCTATTTGTCTGATACATTCAGCAATGCTCTTTGATACAATCTTAGGATTAATGGTGGGGAAGATTGCTCATAGACTTTCAAACCTGGTACTGTATACTGATGATCTTCTATGTTTGGGAGCTTTGCCCCTTTTCAAACATTACTAGGCTATAAAAATTCCACTCAATTTAACCATAGCCACACTGACTACATGCATGTGCTGCATAATGACATTTTGGTCAATGACAGACTGCATACACGATGGGGTGATCCCATAACATTATAATGGCTATACTGTATAGCCTAGGTAGGCTGTACCATCTAAGTTTGTGTAAGTACACTCTGCGATGTTCACACAATGCCAAAACTGCGTAAAGACACACCTCAGAACTTATCCCCATTGTTAAGTGAGGCATGGCTGTATTTAGAAAGGCCTGGGGAATTAATTTAGTCAAAGAACTGGACACTTTGTTAAAAAAACAAAGCCAAACAATACTAAACTAAACTTCTGCACACAAAATCCTCAGTCAAATAAGTTGCTTGATATCAAATAGAAACATAAAGTATTTGAATGCATTTTGCAGTTTTAATAAATTATAATATCATCATATATGCATAGTATAAATTTTACTAATATTCATTTGTAATGGTTAATTTTTTGTGTCAACTTGATTGGGCCTCAGGGTGCTCAGGTATTTGGTCAAACATTATTCTGGGTGTTTCTGTATGTGTTTAGATGGGATTAACATTTAAATTGGTAGGCTAAATAAAGCAGATTGCCTTCCCCAATGTGGATATGCCTCATTCAATCTTTGAAGGCCTGAATAGACTGACCCTTCCCTAAGTAAGAATTCTTTCTGCCTGACAGCCTTCAGCCTGGGACATCAGCTTTTTTCTTGTCTTCAGATTTTAAGTGAAACATTGGTTCTTCCTGGTTCTTGAGCCTGCCAGCCTTCGGACTTCATCAGCTTGCCTTGTTCTCAGGTGTTTGCACTTGGACTAGAACTAAACCATTGGCTCTCCTGGGTCTCCTGTTTGCTGATTCACCCCACATATCTTGGGATTACTAGATTCCATAATCATGAAAGTCAATTTCTTATAATAAATCTCTTTTAATATATATAAACATCTTCTTGGTTATGCTCCTCTAGAGAACTCTAATGCACCATTATAATAGTGTATTTAGTCATATATTTAGTGTTTATAATATGCTATTCATTGTGTATCAAAGCATAATAAAACATTTAATTCTCACAATAGCCTTATAAGTGAGGGACAGTTTTTGTGCCCATTTTTAACATGGGAACAACTGAGGCTTCGAGAGGACAAACAATTATAAAATTACATACTATTAATAAGTATTGAGGCGGGTGTTCAAACCCCATTCTAGAGCTACTATGCATAACAATAAGCTATATTGTAGTACCTTCCTCCTTGAGAATTGCAGCAGGTAAGCTTAGGAGGAAGTGACAAAATATATTTATCAAATACTTCTTGAGTCCTCCCTCTAATGGATATTAGATATTGAACAGGTGAGTTTTTGTTTACTCTCTTAATTGAATTTGTGTTAGACCTTTAGGCCAAAAGTTTAAATCATTCCCTGAGTCAACTATCTTTACAACAGCACTGAGAGGAAAATATGAGTATGCACAGGCGTTGTCCCCTTTATGAAATTGTGTCCCATACATGAAAGACAACATAAATCAAGCTGAGACTAAGCCTCAATGTTCCTGATTGATTGGAGGAATGCCTTTTGAAGTCCTTTGCCCATTTTTAAAATTGGGTTATTTGCTTTTCTGCTGTTGAGTTGTAGGAGTTCTTTTTATATTTTGGATATTAACTCGTTATCAGATATATGGTTTGCAGTATTTTCTCCTGTTCTGTGGGTTGCCTTTTCACTATTGTTTCCTTTGCTGTGCAGAAGCTTTTTAGTTGGGTGTAATCCCACTTGTCTATTTTTGCTTTTGTTTCCTGTGCTTTTGGTGTCATATCAAAGAAATCATTGCCAAGACCAGTCCCATGAAGCTTTTTCTTTATTTTTCTTTCCTATGAGTTTTACAGTTCCGGGTCTTAGGTTTAAGTCTTCAACTCATTTTGAATTGATTTTTGTGCATGGTTTAAAATAAGGCCCAATTTTATTCTTTTGTATGTCGATATTCAGTTTTTCCAACAGGATGTGTCGAAGAGACTATCCTTTGCTCATTGTGTATTCTTGGCAACCTTGTCAAGGATCAGCCTGTACAAATGGCCAACAGTTATATGAAAAGTTGCTCAATGTCACTAATAATCAGAGAAATGCAAATCAAAACTGTAAATCAAAACCACACCTGTAAAAATGGTAATTATCAAGAACTCAATGGATAACAAGTGTTGGTGAGAATGTGGAGAAATTGGAACCCTGGTACAATGATGGTAGGAATGTAAATGGTGCAGTGGCTATGGAAAACAGTATGGACATTCCTCAAAAAATGAAACATATGATTCAGCAATTCCACTTTTGGGTATTTATCCAAAAGAATTGAAATCAGGATCTTGAAGAGATATTTGCACTCCCATGTTCATTGCAGCATTTTTCACCATAGCCACAATGTGGAAACAGCCCAAATATCCATCAATGCACAAATATACTGTATAAAGAAAATGTGGTATGTGCATATAATGGAATATTATTTGGCCTCACAAAAGAAGGAAATCATGCCATATGCAACAACACAGATAAACCTAGAAGACATTATGCTAACTGAAATAAGCCAGTCACAGAGGGACATATACTACATGATTCCACTTTCATGAGGTGTCTAAAAGAGTCAAGCTCATAGATGCACAGAGTCTAATGGTTGCCAGGGGCTGGGGGGAGGAGAAGATGGGGAGTTGTTGCTCAATAAAGTATTAAGCTATGGTATAAAGTTTTAGTTATGAAAGATGAATAATTTCCAGAGATTTGCTATATAACATTGTACCTATAGTTAACAGTCTGTAATATACACATAAAAATTTAAGATGGTGGATCTCACGTTAAATTTTCTTACCACAATAAAAAAAAAAAGTTTCTACTATGTGTAAGTCTAGTGCATTTATTTTAGCTCAAAGAAGTTCGAACACTGGGTAATCTAGGCTGAATCTAGAATTTGAAGCCAAATATATTGCTAGGTATTACTGGACTTACTATTCCTTGAATGGGTCCTCTGATCCTTCAAGTAAATCATCCATTATTCCTTTCTAATACTGCCTAGGTGGTTGATTTTTCTGATGTAAAAGTAGCTTATCAGCCCATCACTGAATGTCCACACTTCCTATTAGAAACATCCTAAATCAAGTTTTTGTTACTGTGATTTGGCAAGAATATAAAATTTTGGATATTTTTCACTGTTATGAGGGCAGGCCACTTGCATTTCAACTTTGAACAGTTACAACTTGGTGAATAATTTAATATTTGCTATAGTTTGTGCCCAGTAGAAGCTTAAAATAATATAGTCTCTTCCTGACTTCTCCTATGCAAAGATGAGACTCATACTTAATTTGAAACTTTATCAGGGTATTTGTTTTTTACTTTCAAAAATGTTCATATTGTCCACTGAATGTCCTGCATTTTTGAATTACAGATAAGCAAGCCAAAATTTTGCTTGTGTTTGAAACTGCCCTTGGATAGATGGGCACAAATGCATTTTATGATGACCGCTTTATTTTAGAAATGCATGCAGATTTTCTGTTTTTAAATTGTACAGTGATTTCTTGATGGCAGTGTTTGCCTGAATAGATTGAAAATACGTGCACAATTCAGAAAATATAACAACCTTGAACACATTTCCTGAAAGCCTCATGGCTTCTAATTTCTCTTAGGTGAAATAAGATGGCTGCCTCATTTACCACAGTAGACAGAGTCAGCCTTAAGGGCAGTTGGTCATTTAGTTATCTTAGGCTAGTTAAAATATAATCAAAAATACAGTGCTTCGAATTTCACCATATTAAAATCCCTCCAGAAAACTTCTCAATTTTTCAGTGTTACTTAAAACACAAATACCTCTAGATATGTTACCACTATCACTTTAGATATTTAAGTTTGTGGGAGGTGAAGAGGAAATTTTTTTTCATAGACGTTTAGCCTGCATTTAGGGTAAACAATCACCAGAGAAGGAGAGAGAGGGTATTAATATAAATTGGTGCCTAATAAATCCCACATGCTCTACCAAACATTTTAATATATGATTAATCTACATAACAATTGTCAGTTAAAACTACTCACATAAGAGTCTCTTTCAATATCCACATTAGCAGTTCTTTGGGAGCAGCGTAGCTCTGCTGGCGCTATCTGCCCACTTCTGAACCATCTCTGAGGGCAAGGAATTAGGGTAATCTGCTTGACTGAACCTTGTCATGGTTCCACACATGTGGCTGAAGTCATAGCAAGATTAGATTCACCGGAACCTTATGACATGGGGCCTCCACAGGAAAACACAAAGTAATTTAGAGAAGAGAGAGGGACCGTCTGATAAGACAACAAATTTTAGAAGATCCAGATGATAAAACTTTAAAGTTTGACTTAATGGGCATATATAAAGTAAGTTGAAGGAAGAGATAATAAAAATAGAGGCGGAAATTAATGAATAGAAAAAAATAAAGCCAATCAATAAAATTGAAAGCTAATTCTTTGAAAATACTGCTAAATAAGAAAAACCCCTGGGAAGAAGGGATAAAGAGAAAATGCACAAATAATACTAGAAATAAAAAGAGAACACAAGAATAGACAGAATATATCACAAGAGATAAATAAATGATTCTGAAAACCAAGAGAAAATGATGTACTAGACACCTGTTTCCACCTTGTATGCACTTAACCCACTTTTTACTCTAGTCATTGCTGGGACAGACAGTTTTGTACAGGTGTGACTTAATAGTTGTAGTCACTTCATTTTTCTTTCCAATGTGCATGAACCCATAGCACTCATATGCATATATGCAATCTGAAAGTAAGAGGTATTTAATAGCCCATGAGGTCATGCTTGACCAAAGTGGAAAAGAAGCCATTGGGTGAGTGGTGAACAATTCTAAGGTGCATTTTATATGGCTCCTCATAAAGTCCCTAGTGGAATCTGGCCCCAGTTGGCCACAGTAATGATCAGCTCAATAACCCAACCCTGAAAAGGCTTTATTTCTTTCCTTCTTTCACTCCCCTCCAGTCCCACACATCCATTCCTTATGATCATGCACCTCAAATATTATTTGTACACAAGCCCTTGTCTCATGCTTTACCAAATGGGGAATAATCCCATACATAAACAAATGGTCAGTTTTGCAGACAAATATAAATGACCAGAATGGTGCCAGAGGAAGTAGAAAATTTGAATGGATTGATTACCATGAAAGAAATTGAATTGAAAATAAATTAAAGGGCCGGCCCGGTGGTGCACTTGGTAGAGTGCGGCGCTTGGGAGTGTGGTGGCCCTCCCGCCGAGGGTTCGGATCCCATGTAGAGACCGGTCCGCTCACTGGTTGAGCGTGGTGCAGGCGTGACACCTAGGGTTGCGATCCTGTTGCCGGTCACGAAAAAAGACAAAAAGGGAAAAAAAAAAAAAAAAAAGAAAATAAATTAAAAAAAATATTGCCCTTATTCCCACTTCATTCTAAAGGTATCAGGCCCAAGTAGATGTATTTTTTTCATGACACACTTTCAAGAAATAGATAATCCCTATTACATAAATCTCTTTCAAAATCTAAAAAATAAGGATATGCTCCCCAGCTCACTTTATGAAACTATTAATAACTTATTACTGAAAACAGACAAAGTAAAGCAAAAGAAATTATAGTGTAGTTTCTTTTCTGAACATAGATTCAAAAATAAAGCATTAGAAAATTGAGAGAAATTTGACAATATCTAGTTAGGTTGAAAGTGCCCATATCATATGACTCTATACTTCATGTCTACTTATATACTATGGAGAAATTTGAGTACATATACACAAAGTTAGTTGCTAAATCAAGTTTTACAGTATCAAAAACAGGAAACAATTTAAATGCTTATCATAGTGAATTGATAAATGATAATGTCTTGGTGAGATGGGATATTGTATGAGCAGTTAAAATGAATGAACTAGATCTTTATATAATTAACATGGATAGATTGATGTAAAGATTGCCATACATAATGTTGAATAAAAAACGTAAGTTTTTCTGTATGTTTTGTGTGTTTGGTTCTGCTGTGTGTATAGTGTATGTAATGGACAAATAAATCCTAATTTTGCAACATCTAGTCTCTAGATGTTAAAGAGGTTGCCAGTGTATGACAAAGAAGTTAGTAAAATTAGCATATTTTGTATACTTTGTGTTGAAATTCATAGGAAAGCTTCTCCTCTGTAAGAGACTTTTGGATATGAAATTGTTGAATGAACCATCTCTAAGCATTATACATGCCTGTACTTGTCCATTGCATTGAAAAATAGAGAGCAGTAAGTGAGGAGGGAATGGTTTAAGGCCAAAAAGGTCATATTTAGAAGACACCTCAGATTATAACCATTAGTTATTATGTGCAATTTTATTTAACAGTGCTGTGTACATATTGGACAAGTTCTTATAAGACATATCTAGTCTTTCTAGACATTTAGAAGTGCTTGATGTGTTTAAAAGTAGAAGTAGTAGAATAATACTTTTTGTAAATAGCTTTTAAAAACTGATGGGAAATATTGTGTATGGAAATGGAATAGTTAAACCACCTCTGTGAACAGTAAACTCTCTGTACTTGAGGGTTAAAGGAAGTGGGAGGGAAGAAATTGCAAAAGGTGTTTTGCTAGTGCACACTAGAAATTTTCACCTTATCCATTGCCCTGTATGTTACACGCATTTCATTTAACTTTGCTGTACTGTATGTATATATTGTGTGTGTATATATGTATATATAAATATTATTCTTCTATTATTCTTGTAAATATGTATATTATCATATACATATATACACACATATATACATATTATATATTCCTAATTTTATAATATCTAATCTCTAGATATTAAAGAAGTTGCCACTGTATGACAAAAGTGGAGTTAGTAAACTAACAGATTTTGTATGCTTTATGTTAAAATTCATAGCAAGTCTGTCTTCTGTAAAGGACGTTTGGAAGTGAAATTGTAATATCACATCTTAGTGACACAAATGCCTATATCTTCTGGGTAGGCAATAGGGAGAAGAATTTGGAAGAGATGAAGAATTCTAGAACAGAAACACATCTAGGAATACTAGATGTTTCAAATAAGGACTTATGGTTGTCCACTATATACACAGTAGTGTTGAATAAACTACATACATGTAACAATGGTTATCTCTGAAAGTGTCTTCTAAATAGGAACTGTGCATTTTTCATGGATAAAATTGTAACATGTAAGAAAATAATGGGAAAGATGTACACCAAATTTATGATCATTGATGGTTCTGGGTAGGGCGGGTGGGGGGGGATTGGTTTGAGGAAGGATACAAAGGAACTTCAACTCCATATGTAATACTTTATTTTCAAAAAAGGAGAAAAGTTGTCAAGCAGTTATGGAAGTGTTGGTGTTTATTAGTTAAGGAAGGTGGATTATTACACTTGTGTTTTATTGTTCCTTATAATTATCTATGTATTTTAATGATTTTCATAATAAAATAGCAACCCTGATTGGCAGATAACATTTTAATATTTTTATATTTAGGCAGCACTTACAGTTCATTAAGAAAATGGGGAACCCGCTGTAATCAATAGAAAAATGGGCAAATATTTAAGAAATATAAATCACATAAAATGTCTATTTACACAAAATGAATACTTCACCAGTGACCAAGAAGTACAAATTAGAGTAATAGTAATATCCCTGTTCGCTTCTTTAACATAAGCTATTGAAATGTGTGTGTGTATGTGTGTCTGTATGTATGTGTATGTAATGTATCTATGTGTGTATATATGTGTGCATGTTTCTATCAGTCCGTCTTCCCATCCATCCATCCATCCAATGCAAAGTTAGTGAGGGAAACACATATGCTGCTGATGGTAGTGCAGAACCTTTCCTGAAAGCAATTTAGTGGTATTTGTTAAGAGACTTCAAAATGTTTATACCATTTGCCTAAGTCCTCTTTTAGTAATTAATCCTAAGAAAATAATCAGTGATGTATGAAAAGACATATGTTCATTATACAGTTAGTTATAATAATGAAAAATTGGAAATAGATTAAATGATCTATAGTAAGTCATTGGTTAAATACCTTGCGGTCCATTTATACTATGTAACCATTTAAAATTAGAACTATATCTACAGATGGGAGGAAATTTCCACAATATAGTCTGAAGTATACGTATATTTTCTATACACACACACACGCACACACACACACACACACACACAACCCATGGACATAAATCTCATGTGTGTATCATATAAAGCACACACACATACCACACACTGCACATACACATGTGGGAGGGAAATACACCAAAATGTTGATGCTTGTAATTTCCTTGTTTTAGGATAATGAATGGTTTTTATAATATTATTTGTTCTTTTCTGGTATCTCAAAATTTTTGTGATGAATGCTTATTTCTTTTAAGCAAGAAAAAAACCTCCTCCTATGATGTTACTATAATCCTTGTCTAGTACATATGTAGTGGGCCCTGCAATACACATTTCCATACTATTATTTTTTATTTTATTTTATTTTATTTTATTTTTTTTGTCTTTTGTCTTTTTCCGTGTCCGGCAACGGATCACAACCCTCAGTGTTGCCCCCGTACCGGACCGGGGACCGGCAACGGGATCGCAACCCTTGGTGTTGCCCCCGCGCCTCGCTCAGCCAGTGAGCGGGAACTGGTCCGTATGTGGGATCCGAACCCTCGGGCGGGAGCGCCGCCGTGCTTCCCAAGCGGCGCACTTATCCAGTGCGCCACCGGGCCGGCCCACCATACTATTATTTTTTAGACTTCAATTGTAATAGTGAGTGGCTGGCTGGATGACCATATAATCCAGTACCTTCTATAGGATACCTAAGTTCAGGCCCACTTTCTCATTGTGCATCTTCTTTTGGACAGTCCTTCAATAATGCTGCTAAATGTTTTGAGTCCATTAACACTCTAATGCTGTAAATAGTGGTGAAAATCTCCTTTTTGCAGACACTGTACCTTTTAATTATCCATGGGAAAGGAAATTAAATTTATTTGGTATTCAGATAGGGTCTCAGTCATTTCCAGAGGAAAGAGGATAATAGTGGATTAAATTGCTGAATCTTAAAAGTTGAGTGAAATTATTCTCAAAGGTTGTGCTTGAATATTTCAATAACCAGCTAGTACTCTTGCTATAATCTATCAAATATTGGGGTAGCCCCTTATGGCTCTATGAGCTGTTGGAAATTGTCTAACTGTGCTTGAATAAAATACCTAATAAGTTTTGGGGAAAGTATATAAGAAACCCAGAGAAATATTGTTTTATAAAAAAGAAAATAGGGAAAAAAATTAAATGTTTAATATTATTAATATTATGGATACCTGTTTAGGTATATTTTTAAAAATCTCTGAAAAGATGATAATTCATATGGAATAATTATCTGTATTATTATCGTTTGGGATACAGCACTAAGAGAATATTAGGAAGCAATCCAAGTTAGATTATAAGCATTTAAGAAATGGAAGTAAAATAGTGAGTAATACCTCATTTATTTAGCGTGAGGTGTTCCAGTTAGTGTAATCTTACCTCTTTTAGTACTCAAGGTTTTATTGGTTTAAGCTAATTTTTAACTTTAAAACTCTTTTTCCAATATGCCATATACTTGGTGTGTCTCAGGGAATGTATATATCAATAGGGTACGATATTTTATAACTTTGGATTGTAATTAGTGGCTTCATTCCTGGTTACCCCACTAAACTATGGGTTCTGTAATGGAAATTATATGTCTTATTCCTTTTAGTACAGTTCTTAGTATATACTAGGCATTTAATAAATGTTTAATGAATAAAAATGCCTTTTTATATTCTAATGCCTTTTTTTGCTGTTAGCTGTCATATCTTCTGGTTGTCTCCTATTTATTCTTCTAATCTGATTTATGTTCATTCATTTATATATCTGTGTCTGTTATGTGCAAGATTCTATTTAAAAGCTTTGAAAGATACAAAGTTGAGGAACATATGGAACTTTCCCACACGGAGCTTATAAAGCTTCCTTTTTAGTTGATGCAGTTGGGAATGTAAGACGTGTATAAAAATACCTGTAATAAAAGCATGTGATAAGTGTCAGACACTGTTGAAAAACTGGACAAATCAAATAGCCTTTTCTTAGTCCTCATTTCCTTGACCCTTCTGCAACCTTCACGGGGCTTTAAAGGATGGAGAAATGCTTCTTTATAGAACATAAGTGAAGAAACAGTCGTTGTGAGTTAGACACGGATCCTGCCAGCAAAGATCTTCCAGGTTGGTAGGGAAGATAGCACATTTACATAAATAACTAGAATAATAATGAGCAATTGTAAGCACCAAGACAAACATAAAAATAATAAGGGAAGGGAACTCAGGAAGGAGATCATTTTGAATTCTTATGAAATAAATATGTGCTTTCTGACAACTGGCCTCTCAGAAGCCTTTTTCTCTGTTACAAAGGTATGTGTGGCATTTTTTCCTGATAGTTGAAGTTACTAGAAAGCAGTTCTTTGGATAAGCTACATGTTACTCTGTATGCCTTTTTTGAGAAAGGGATACATTTTATGTGCAGAGGTAGAGAAATAGGACAAAGAAGGAAATCTAGGAGCAGAAAGATATGCACTTGGTAGAAATAGGATTTCTTCATGAGTGCATCCCCTATTGCGGGGACATGAATCATTGCAATTGTAAATAATTACTTCTTTTCTGTGTATGAAAAGAGAAAAAAATCAATATAGATGTAGCTGATATAAAAAAGCAGTGTAATTGATTTTGTAAGTTTCACATAGAAAATGTTTCATTACCTTATAATTGCCATTCATATTTCTATTCTCTATATGAGATATTAATATTCTGTAGTTAAAGAAATATATGGCAAGACAAAAATAGTAAACTAAGAACATTTTAGACTAGCCAGGATAAAGCAGTTACCATTTGAGTTATGAAGAAAACATCTTTTTGGTAAAATAGCAACCCATGAATTGATTGAAAGCAGGTTAGTTTGCTTCATTGTCAGAAATTATCCCCTGAACATAGCACTTTTCTGAGGGAGGGTGGTTCTTTGAGTAGAAGAATTGGTCAGGCTGGCTATTATCTGTGCAGAAGGATTGAGCTTTGTAAAAACAACATCTGGCACGATTAAACTTGACTGCCAAGGTAGAGCCAACAGTGAAGGATAAGATTGTAATAAAATTTTACTCATGTAGGCAGAACCACTCTACCAGAAATAGCAAAGTGAACCAGAGGAAAGGTAATGTGAATATAATTCAGTCTAAAAAGTCAGTGAGACTGGCACGCTACATTATTTTGGGAAATTTCAAAAACCGATCTGACATAGCCTTTTCTTCAACAAATCCACATTGTTAAAGGTTCAAGGTGTTATCGGAAGGAACAATGATGATAGATATTAATGCATACGGAAATGTGGGTTTATGAAATAAAGCACATTTTTATTTGAACTCTTAAAGGTAGACTAAAAATGGCCACGGGCTGGGGATTGTGTATTTCTATGCGCTGCAGTATCCATTGTCTATTCCTTGCTTTGAGCATGATAAATACTTAGCAGTTGGCATGGTGATGTCTGTTCATTCAGAGAGGTGCCAGCAGTGATCTTTACAATATTGTAAAGTATAATTTATTCATTTTGAGTAATGTTTGATCACTGTATATTAAAATTATTCTAATTCATTGAAAAATTATAAAATGATGGAATTAATACACAGGCCCCCTTTTTGGTAAAATAGCAACCCACAAATTGATTGAAAACAGGTTAGTTTGCTTCATTGTCAGAAACTATTTGTATCTGTGTATTTGTAATATATGATTATTTGTATTTTGACATTTTGAAAACTTTAAGGATACTGGTAAAATATATCATCCCAGACTAAATATATGTAGTTATTGCATAGTTTCTTTTCTTTCTTTTTTGACTCTGTATGTGTTGAGGTAGTTTGGGGATTTTATTTATGGGCTTCAGAAACTTGAAAGCTTTGTTGATTTCTAGTTTTATCATCTTGGTAAAATCACTTAGCCTCTTTAGATTTCAGTTTCCTCACCTATCAAAAAAGAGAATTGGAATGATAATCTCTAAATCCCTTTCCAGCTCTTACGTTCTGTGCTTCTCTGTTCATACAAAGAACACATTTTTTTTTTCTTGGATGTCTCATCTGTGGGATTCAAGAGAGTTTAGTCTGAAGTTCAAAAATTTAAAGGTGTTGTTTCTCAAGAACCTTATAGCATTTATGACATCATGTTGTTCTTTGTTGATTGTCACCCTTTCTAGAGTAGTGGGAGAGCCATGAAGGCAAGGATGTTCCATTTTAGATAGCACAATGCCCAGCACGTAATAGTCTTTCAATAAGTGCTGAAAGAATGGATGGATGAATACAGGCGTAGCTAGTAATGACTCTGACCTTGACTACTTAAGCTTGTGCCTATTTGCCCACCTGACAGAAGGGCTCGATCCCTGCTCTTTCTTACAAGTGTGCTGCATCACATGGGATTGTTGATGTGAAAGGGCTTTTGAAACCTTAATCATGTTTCATAAAAGTAAAGTTTTATTATTATTGTTTCCACAGTGGAGTAAGAAGATTGAGTTGCTCAAAAGTTTTGAGTTTTCTTTTTCTCCTGAGTCAACTTCTTATTTCCTAATGTAATTGTTAATTGTTGATTTTTAAGTTTTATGATAACAAATTATTTTTCACATATTCCATGTCTCAATTTTAAAAAGTTTTAGGGACAAATTCCAGATAGTTTTAGGAATGTTGAAATTTCTAATGTTTTCAATAGAAGTCACATAAAGAAAATTAAAGAAGAATCACCTTGGTTTTCCTTTCTAGCAGAATTTTTAATAGGAAATCATCCATTTCTGTCTACTTGTCAATATGCTTCCCTAGAAACTGCAATAATTAGTTTTTTCCAGCAATAAATTTGATGGGATTTTGACTACTCTCCAGTTGCATGAACTGTTAATTATGAATGGTTCTTGATGTGACTATAGCAAAATTACATGTGTGTGCTACTCGTAGGTGATAGAAATGAAAGAATCAGTAGCTATATGGAACTTCAGAAGTCCTGTTGTATTAATCGTCTGATTAAAAAAGAGAACAAGCTTGTAAAACAATAAACCTTGATAAGAATTTGAATGTTGTAATAATATTATCCCAGAGAGAAATATCATTTTCATAGTATATCTATCCAGGGCAGTATTAATGACACGCAAATATATTTGGCAGTTAAGTGTTCAGATTCAGGGGGTGATAATATTGTTAGGAGAACAGTAGATCTCTAGAGAGGTAAGATATTTTGTATCCCTTATAAATACCTCAGTCATTTCTTGGTTGCTACAAAGAAATATTGTCAGGATTATTATTATTATTCCAAACCAACCAGATAATTCAGTTTTTTAAAATATCAAACTAACATCATGAACACAAAATGTCTGGTTGAGTGATTGAATATGTCACTTCTCAAGCATATGTTTGGTGAATGAAGAAACAACCTTGTATTTCAAGCTTTAATAATTAAAAGAATTGTCCCTGTCTCTTTAAGGAGCTTCCAAATTGTCATTATTAGATAAAATCACGTGATATGAAGCATTGTTTTAAAACTCAGTTCACACTGGCTATTATTAGTCTTTTTGATATATTTAGATTAATCCACCAACTAACACAGAGGGCAGAAGCTCTGTTCTATTTATCTTGCATAGCTTTTTGTTCATAACAGATGCTCAGTATGTGAATTCTATGTCCAGTGTTACATTGCTTCCCCATTAGTGAGAACTCTCTTGAAAGTAAGAGAAATAATTCAAATGAGCCTGAGAATAAATGGGAATTTATGGTTTTATATTAATGAAAATTCCAAAAATGAATCTGTGTTCAGGTAATACTGATCAGGACTCAATATTGTAGGGTCATCTGTCTGTCTCTCTCACTTATATATAAGTACATATAAATATGAGACAGAGAAATATATACATAATTTATATGTGTGTGTGTGTGTATTTATTTCTGTCACCATTTTTCAACTCTGATTATCTCTCTTTGGCTTCATTTTTTTCCTCACTGCAGACATGTTTTCTCCACATGGCAGGGAATATAGCCATTAGCAACAAAGCAACTCCATGTCTCGGGGAAGGAATTTGAAAGGCTTACCTTCTTTGCTTTTCCATTCCTGGGCCAATCACTGTAGTTAATGTGGTGAGAGTCCCTGATGCTTTTCATTCTAACCGCCACTTGATATTATCAGACTCTGATTTGATTTCTTCTAATAGGTTTGCAGCGGTTATATATTTTTTAAAAATGAGGCATGTTCAGTGATGTTACTTTTGGCTTCTTTTGCAATTGTCAAAAAATGATGTATTTGACCTCTGGGCACAATGTATTATATTGATACTTTGCCTGGTATTGTATCTTTCTTGCATTCCTAAGATGGACCTTACTTGATTATTGTGGGTGATTCTTTTATTACTGAATTTTCTTTTCCAGGATTTGATCCAGGGTCTTGCATCTCTGCAGTGAAATTAATCTTTTTTGAACTATAATCATCAGGATTTGTTATGATGGCTACTCTAACTTTGTAAAACACACTGGGTAGCTCTCTTAAAAGATTCTTAAAAGTTTATAAAAATAACAAACATGAGACACATTATCTGTCTGTGAGGAATCTTTGGAGGTGCCTGATTTAGTTTTAAAATATTCATATTTAGAATGATGGTGAAACCAAAAGCTGTATTGGCGATACGAATCTTTTTTCCAGCATGGGCTTAAATAACACTGTTCAGGTAGGTCTTGGGGAATATAGGCCTAGTCACTTTGTGGAAGGTGGTGGGAAAAGCACGACAGTGCACACACAAGAGAAAAGAGGAGCAGGAAGGAACTAATTAGGGGCTTACAAGCCTATTAAAATGACAGGCAGCTCTCAACTTTATGAAGTGTCTGTGAACCTATGCACTGTCTCGAAAGCCTGCACTTAGCTGTTTAAAATAATACTTACCTATATATCACATTCAGTATTATAGAAATTTCAAATACACTTAATATATCTTTTGATAAACTTTTAGTGTCCTGATAGTTAAAGGTAATGAAATCACCGAGTTCCTATGATCTTATGTGTATTTGTTTTGGCACAAGCCATTAGGAAGGCAGAGTCACAGGTTTGGGAACAATCAAAGTTGATTGTTCATAAAGTCACTGTGGGAAGACTCCTGAGAACTGCAGATCAAAATCTAAGTCAGGGCTTTGACTTTTCCAATTATGAAGAAATGAACGTGTCAACCAGGTGTGTGCCCTTGTAAGACAATTTCCAGAGGCCGCACATCTCATATTCTCTAGGGGACTCAGCAGGGTAAGGTGCTCAGGGATGGCAAAAACCTAGTGGCCATGGTTCTGAACTGATAGCCCATGGCTTTGCATCTCATCTCTTTTATTTCTCGGAGTGACTTAATTTCCTTTGGTCTCTTTGACCTGCTGTTCTTGCAGGTGCCTCAAAGGGAATTGTGGAGGGAGGAGAATCATTTGAAATTGTACAGTCTTTGATGGAGAAATATGTTCCTGAGTTGGTATTTTAACTATGGTACTATGATTTCTTATATTTAATGTTCTAAGATTCTGGGATATAGCAATCTTTTTTTTACTTTATATGTATGAGCAGGTTATAACTAATAAGTACTTTTTAAATTCACTGCCTGGTATGTAGTGAGTTTCAATAAATAACTTTTGTGTGAATGTTAGAACGAATGAATGAAATACACAATTTCCTAATGTATTTCCTAATGTATAAAAAACCCCATTTTTTAATTGGATTATTTTTTTTTTAAATTATAAATTGTTCGAGTTCCTTGTATAATCTGGATATTAATCCCTTGTTGGACTTATAGTTTGCAAATATTTTCTCCCATTCTATACGTTGTCTTTCCACTCTGTTGATTGCTGTGCAGAAGCTTTATGGTTTGATATCATTCCATTTGTTTATTTTTCCTTTTGTTGCCTGTGCTTTTGAGGTCTTATTCATAAAGTCTTGGCCCAGTCCTACTTCCTGGAGTGTTTTCTCTTAGTAGTTTTATGATCTCAGGTATTATACGTAAGTCTTCAATCCATTTTGAGTTGACTTTGCTATATGGGGAGAGGTACAGGTGTAGTTTCATCCTGCTGCATATGGATGTACAGTTTTCCCAGAGCCATTTATTGAAGAGGCAGTCTTTTCCCCAGTGTATGTTCTTGTTGCTTTTTGTCAAAGATCAGTTGGCTGTAAGTATGTGGATTGGTTCCTGGGTTTTCTATTCTGTTCCATTTGTCCAAGTGTCTGCTTTTATGCTGGTACCATGCTGTTTTGGTTATAACAGCTTTGTAATATACTTTGAGTTGGGTAGTGTTATGCCTTTGGCTTTATTTTTTTTGCTCAGGATTGCTTTGGCTATTCCAGGTCTTTTGTTGTTCCATATGCATGTTAGGATTGTTTTTTCTATATCTGTGAAGAATGTTATTGGTATTTTGATGGGGATTGCATTGAATCTGTAAATCATTTGGGGAAGTATAGACATTTTCACAACATTAATTCTTCCAATCCCAAAGCATGGAATGTCTTTCCACCTTTTTGTGTCCTCTTTCATTTCTTTCAGTAGTGTTTTATAGCTCTTGCTGTAGAGATCTTTCACCTCCTTGGTTAAATTGATTCCGAGGTGTTTTTTTTTTTTTTTTTTTTGGTGACCATTGCAAATGGGCTTGCTTTTTTAATTTCTGTTTCTGCTAGCTTGTTATTGGAGTATAAAAATGCTACTGATTTTTGTTTGTTGATTTTGTATCCTGCAATATTACTGAAATTGTTTATCAGCTCTAAGAGAGTTTTCTTGTAGAGCCTTTAGTTTTTCTACATGTAGGATTATGTCATCTGCAAACAGGGACAATTTGACTTTGTCTTTTCCGATATGGATGCCCTTTATTTCTTTCTATTGCCTGATTGCTCTGGCTACTACTACCAGTACTGTGTTACAAAGGAGAGGTGAGAGTGGGCATCCTTGTCTTGTTTCTATTGTTAAGAGAAAATCTTTTAGTTTTTCCCCATTCAGGATGATATTGGTGGTGGGTTTGTTGTACATGGCTTTTACTATGTTGAGATGCTTTCCTTTTACACGTAATTTGCTAAGAGTATGTATCATGAAGGCCTGCTGAATTTTGTAGATGTAGAAAAATGCTTTTTCTACATCTATTGTGATAATCATATGGTTTTTGTCCTTGATTTTGTTGATGTGGTATATCACATTTATTGACTTGCAAATGTTGAACCATCCTTGCATCCCTGGGATGAATCCCAATTGATAATGATGTGTGATATTTTTGATGTGTTGCAGTATTCTGATTGCTAATATTTTGTCGAGGTTTTATGCATCTGTGTTCATCAACGATATTGGTCTATAGTTTTCTCTTTGTGTGTGTGTGTCTTTGTCTGTTTTTAGTATCAGAGTGATGTTGGCCTCAGAATGAGTTTGGGAGAGTGGCCTCTGTTTCAATGTTTTGGAATAGTTTGAAGAGAATTGGTGTTAATTCCTCTTTAAAGCTCTGGTAGAATTCAGCAATAAAGCCATCTGGTGCTGCGCTTTTCTTTGTTGGGAGATTACTAATTACCACTTCAATCTCATTGCTTGTTATTGGTCTGTTCAGGCTCTCTCTTTCTTCTTGGTCCAGTCTTGGTAGTTGTATGTGTCCTGATATTTATCCATTACCTCCAGGTTTTCCTAATTGTTGGCATACAGTCATTTATAATAATCTCTAATGATTCTGTCATATCAGTTGTAATGTCTCCCTTTTCATTTCTGATTTTTGTTGTTTGGGCTTTCTCTCTCCTTTTTCAGTTATGCTAGGTAATGGTGTATCTATTTAATTTATCTTCTCAAAAAACCTAAGTTTTCTTTCATTGATCTTTTTATCATTTTGGGGGTCTCTTTCTTTTAGTTGTGCTCTGATATTGATTATTTCTTTCCATCTACTAATTTGGGGATTGGATTGTTCTTGTTTTTCTAGTTCTTTGAGGTGTAGTATTAGGCTGTTCATTTATTTGCTTTTATTTTATTTTATCAATACACAATGTAGTTGATTTTCATGTCCCTTTACTGATTCCTCCCTCCCTCTTCCTTCTCCCCCTCCCACCCAAAACATCATATCTGTTCACTTGTCTTAACAGGTTCAAGGAATTGTGATTGTTATGTCTTCTTCCCTGCCCCACTGTTTGCTTGTGTATTTATTTATTTATTTTTAGCTCTCACAAATTAGTGAGAACATGTGGTATTTCCTTTTCTGTGCCTGACTTATTTCACTTAATATAATTTTTTCTAAGTCCGTCCATGTTACTGAGAGTGGTAGTATTTCATTCTTTTTTGTAGCAGAGTAGTATTCAATTGTGTAGATATACCATATTTTCAGTATTCACTCATCTGATGATGATCATATAAGCTGGGTCCAAATCTTGGCTATTGTAAATAGTGCTGCAATAAACATGGGACTACAGATACACCTTTGACATGATGATAGCCAATCCTCTGGATATATTCCCAGCAGTGGAATAGCTGGGTCATATGGTAGATCTATCTGTGTTTGAGGAACCTCCAAACCATTTTCCATAAAGGCTGCACCATTTTATAGTCCCACCAACAGTATAGGAGGGTTCCTTTTTCTCCACAACCTCATTAGCACTTATCATTCTCAGTCTATTGGATATTAGCCATGCTGACTGAAGTGAGATGGTATCTCAGTGTGATTTTGATTTGCATTTCCTGAATGCTGAGTAATGTTGATCATTTTTTCATGTGCCTGTTGGCCATTTGTATATTTTCCTTTGAGAAATGTCAATTCAGCTCCTTTGCCCATTTTTTAATTGGGTAACTTGTTTTTTTTGCTGTAAAGTTGTTTCAGTTCGTTGTATATTCTGGATATTAATCCTTTGTCAGACGTATATTTTGCAAATATTATCTCCCACTCTGTTGGTTGTCTTTTAACACTGTTAATTGTTTCTTTTGCTGTGCAGAAGCTTTTTAGTTTGATATAATCCCATTTTTTTAAATTTTCCTTTGGTTGCCCATGCTATCGGGGTCGTATTCATGAATTCTGTGTCCAGTCCTACTTCCTGAAGTGTTTCTCCTATTTTTCTTTGAGAATTTTTAGGGTTTCAGGTTGTATATTTAATTCTTTAATCCATTTTGAGTTGACTTTAGTGTATGGTGAAATTTCTGGATTCTCTATTCTATTCCATTGATCAGTGTGTCTGTTTTTATGCCAGTGCCATGCTGTTTTGGTTATTATAGCTTTGTACTATGGTTTAAAGTCAGGTAGTGTTATCCTTCCAGCTTTATTTTTTTTGGCTCAGAATTGCTTTGGCTGTGCGTGGTCTTTTGTTATTCCATATAAATGTCTGGATAGTTTTTTCTGTTTCTGAGAAAAATGTCATTGGAATTTTGATGGGGATTGCATTGAATCTGTAGATCACTTTGGGTAATATGGACATTTTCACAGTGTTAGTTCTTCCAATACAAGAGCATGGGATATCTTTCCATCTTCTTGTGTCCTCTTTAATTTGTCTCAACAGTGGTTTGTAGTTCTCATTATAGAGATTTTTCACATCCTTGGTTAACTTTATTCTGAAGTTTTTTGTTTTTTTGGTGGTTGTTGGAAATGGTCTAGCTTTTTTGATTTCTTATTCTGCATGTTCACTGTTGTAATATAGAAATGCTACTGATTCTTGTGTGATGATTTTGTATCCTGCAACTTTGCTGAAATCATTTATCAACTCTAAGAGTTTTTTTTAAAGGCTTTAGGCTGTTTGATATATAGGATTATGTTGTCAACAAACAGGGACAGTTTGACTTCATCTTTTCCAAACTGGATGCCCTTTATTTCCTTCTTTTCTCTGATTGCTCTGGCTAGTACTTCCTACACTGTGTTGAATACGAGTGGTGAGATTGGGCATCCTTGTCTAGTTCCTGTTCTTAAGGAAGCTGAAATCTTTTCCTCATTTAGTATGATATTGGCATTGGGCTTATCATATATGGCTTTAAATATGTTGAGAAACTTTCCATCTATCCCTAACTTGTAGAGAGTCTTTATCATGAACGACTGTCGAATTTGGTCAAATACTTTTTTAGCATCTATAAAGATGATCATATAGTCTTTGTCTTTGATTTTATTGTTGTGTGTATCACATTTATTGATTTGCATATGTTGAGCCAACCTTGCATTGCTGGGATGAATCCCGCTTGGTCATGGTTTATACCTTTGTATATTGTGTTGCTGTATTCTGTTAGCTAGTATTTTATTGAGGATTTTTGCATCTATATTCATCAAGGATATTGGCCTGTAGTTCTCTTTTTTGTGTGTGTCTTTGCCTGGTTTTGTTATCAGGGTGATGATTGCTTCATAGAATGAGTTTGGGAGAATGGCCTCTGTTTTAATCTTTTTGAATAGTTTGTAGAGAACTGGTATGAATTCCTCTTTGAAGGTTTGGTAGAATTCTGCAGTAAACCCATCTGGTCCTGGGCTTTTCTTTGTTGGGAGCCTTCTGATAACACCTTCAATCTCTTTTACTGTTAGTCATCTGTTCAGATTTTCTACATCTTCTTGGCTCAATTTTGGTAGTTTGTGTGTGTCCAGAAATTTATCCATTTCCTCCAGGTTTTAAAATTTGTTGGCATGTGGTAGTTTATAGTAGTCTGTAATGATTTCTTGTATTTCTGAGGTGTCAGTTGTAATATCACTTTTTTCATTTCTAGTTTTTTTAATCTGCATCTTCTCTCTTCTTTTTTTAGTTAGCCTTGCTAACGGTGTGCTTATTTTATTTATCTTTTCAAAAAACCAACTTTTTGATTCATTGATCTTTTGTATCATTTTGGGGGTTTCTATTTCATTAAGTTCTTCTCTGGTCTTAGTTATTTTTTTCTGTCTGCTAACTTTGGCTGTGGATTGTTCTTGTTTTTCTAGTTCTTTAAGGTGAAGTGGTAGGTTGTTTATTTGCCATTTTTCCATTCTTCTGAAGTAAACATTTAATGTGATAAATTTCCCCCTTAGTACTGCTTTTGTAGTATCCCACATGTTTTGGTATGATCAATCATTATTTTCATTAGTTTAAATAAATTTTTTGATTTCCTGTTTAATTTCTTCTTGGACCCATACATCATTAAGTAGAATTCTGTTTAATTTCCAAGTGTTTGTATGGTTTACAGAGTTTTATTTGTTATTGATTTGTAATTTTAATCCTTTGTAATCTGAGAAAAATACACTGAATAATTCCCATTTTTTTGAATTTGTTCAGACTTGATTTGTGACCTAACATGTGATCTATCTTGGAGAATGTTCCATGTGCTGATAGGAAGAATGAATATTCTGAGGTTGTTGGATGGAATGTTCTGTAGATATCTGCCAAGTCCAATTGGTCTAAAGTTTTGTTTAGATCATATGTTTCTCTGTTGATTCTTTGCCTCGATGATCTGTCCAATATTGATAGTGAGGTGTTCAGGTCCCCTGCTCTTATGGTGTTAGTGTCTATCTCATTCTTTAGGTCTAATAGTGTTTGCTTTATAAATCTGGCTGTTCCAACATTGGGTACATATATATTTATGATTGTTATGTCTTGTTGATGGATAGATCCTTTTATAATTTTATAGTGGCCTTCTTTATCTCTTTTTATGTTTTTTGGTTTAAAATCTATTTTATCTGATATAAGAATAGCTATTCCAGCTCATTTTTCATTTCTATTTGCATGGTATATCTTTTCCCATCCTTTCACTCTTACCCTATGTGTATCTTTACAGGTGAGGTGAGTCTCTTGAAGGCAGCATATAATTGTGTCCACCTTTTTAATCCAGTCAGTCAGTCTGTGTCTTTAGAGTGGGGAATTTAATCCTTTTACATTAAGAGTTGTTATTGAAAGATGTTGATTTACTCCTAGCATTTTATTGATTTTTGTTTGTATGTCTTAAGTGTCTTTTGTTCCTTTCTTTCTGGTTTACTTTTTGTCTTCTGTATTTGTTGGTTTCTTGAGGTGGTAGGTAAACTTTTCTTTCTCTTTATTGTTAGCATTGTTTATTTTACTAGTGGGTTTTTTTTTTCTTGAGTATTTATGGGAGTGGTGATTGTTTTTCAGGTACCAAACCCAGTACTCCCTTGAGAATTTCTTGTAAGGCTGGTTGTGTGGTAGTGAGCTTTTGTAGTTTTTGTTTGTATGAGAAATATACTCTGTCCTTCATTTTGGAAGGATAGCCTTTCTGGGTAAAGTATTATTGGCTGGTAATTTTTGTCTTTTAGTATTTTGAATATATCATCCCATTCTTTCCTGACTTTTAGGGTTTCTGAAGAAAAGTCTGATGTTAGTCTAATTGGGGCTCCCTTATAGGTGACTTGATGCTTCTCTATTGCAGCTTTTAAGATTCTCTCTTTGTCTTTGAGTTTTGCCAATTTGAGTATAACATATCTTGGAGAGGAGCTTTTTGGGTTGAATATTTGGGAATCTTTGAGCCTCCTGAATCTGAAGATCTGTGTCTTTCCCTTTACCTGGGAAGTTTTCTGCCATTATTTCATTAAATATGTTTTCTATGCCATATGCTTCCCCCCCACCCCTGGAATACCCATGATTCAGATATTTGAGTGCTTAAGGTTATCTGTTTTCTGTCTTAGATTTTCTTTGATGTTTTTAATTCTTTTTCTTTCTTTCTTTTTTTTTTTTTTTTTTTTTTGTTCACCTGTGTTATTTCAAACAGCCCATCTTCAAGGTCAGAAATTCTCTCTTCTTCTTGTTCTAACTTGCTGGTTAAACTCTCTGTTGAATTTTTTATTTCTTTGAACGAATTCTTCAGCTCCATAAGCTCTACTACATTCTTTTTCAGGGCATTGATTTCTTTGTACATTTCTGCTTTCTCATCCTGTACACTTTGTGTCATTTCATTTTTCGTTTAACTGAGTTTTCTTGTATCTCATTTAGTTTCCTTAGAATTGTTGCTTGAAATTCCTTGTCAGTCATTTCAAGGACTTTCTGCTGTATAGGATCTAGAGCTTGAGAGTTATTATTACCTTTTAGTGGTATTGTACTTTCTTGATTTTTCATATTTCTGGTATCTTTCCTTTGGTGTTTAGTCATTGTGGGAGGGGATTTCATGGCCCACTCATTAGACCCTAGTGTCTGGCTAGGATCCTGCAAGGACTGCCAATTTGGCATGGCTGCCTCAGTGCCTGTGGGCTGGAGGCTCAGGCCTCTCTGGGCCACGGGGACTGACCTGGGTGGGAGTCCCATCGCAGTACCTCCCTGCTCTGGCACAGGTGGCTTAGGGCCCTTATTATGATTTTTTTATTATTATACATACATGTGGCATACAACGTTGATTTTCAGTAATCGTGTACAATGTGTGGTGGTTAAATCAGTATAGTTAGCTTTTTCATCTTTACAATACACAATCGTTCTTTGTGTCCATTGACCAATTCCTCCTTAGCCCCCCTCCCTTTCCCCCTCCCCTCACCTTTTCCACCTCTCATTTTCTAAAAGTTCAACATATTACTGTGATTGTTGTTTCTTTCTTTCTCTCTTTCTCTCTTTATTGTTCATTTGTGTTTATTTTTTATTATCTTTTCAAAGTCACAACAGCCAGCACTGTTAATAAACTCTTTTGCATCTGTTATCAGTATCATTCATTTCTACTCTTAATTTTTTTATTTATTCCTTGCAATAGTGAGTATTATCAGGTTTATTTTATGAGTTTATCATTGAATTATGGATACTAAAATATACAGTATATTTATTTGCTTGGAAAAGATTTGGAGGTTTTTTTAATCAATGCTGGGCATTTTAACCAGTGTCATATAGGTTTAATTCCAGATAATTGAGGAAGAGGAAGTTACAGCATTGAAATAAAAGGATTTTTGTTACATGTGAACTTCACTTAAGAAGATAGCATGTAATGTAGAAAAGAGTACAAGTAGAAAGAAACATGAACTTTGAAATCACATGTAATTGAGTTGTGGCTCTGTCACTTACTGTCTATGTGATTTTAGGCAAGAACAATCTATCTGAGCTTGAATTCCTTCATGTGGCACTGGTTGCCAAGTGTTTTCATTTTTCTTTTGTTCTAGGCACTTGACATGAGTGCATATCTTGACCTCTTTGGTTTGGGAGGGGCCACTGAATAGTTCTGGCCAATAAATTGTAAGTTGAAGTGTTGTATTACTTCTGAGGCAGAACACATGGTTGCTGGCTTTCCTATATTTTTCTTAAATCAGTTTATTATTCTTATTTCCACAGGAAGGAAACTATTGCTTTTCAAGGAAAGAATCAAAGAAGCAATGGTTATAAAATTAGAGGAAAAACCAGGAAAAAAAATAGTGTCTGGCTGGCCTAGTTTAATCCATTTAGAGATCTAAGGCACAAAAAGATTATTGTGTTTCTCCCGCTCAACCCCTGGACTTTGTAAACCTAGCGAACTGCAAAGTAAATACAAGAAATTCTGAATCTTCACATAATGAATGGGTTTTATGATACTTTTATTGAAATAACCAAAGTTTTTCCCAGCTTTATTAAAGTATAATTGACAAAAAGTGCATACATTTTACGGCATACAACATGATGTTTTGATATATGTATACATTGTGAAATGATTAAATCAAGCTAATTAACAAATCTGTCACCACACGTTCTTAACATTTTTGGTGGTGAGAGCTGTTAACATCTACTCTCTTAGCAATTTTCAACTATACAATACATCATTAATTATAGTCACCATGCTGTACAGTAGATATCTAAAACTTACTTATTATGTCTAACTGAAACTTTGTACCCTTTGACCAACATCTTTCCATTCCATCAGAGCCAAGAAGGTTCATTTGATGGGTATGGCAGGGTCCGATGAGACTTTGAGGGGGCCTGCCACTTGAAAGTAGGGACTACATGCTTTTACAGTTTAGGACCCCACTATGTTCATGTGTCCTGAAGACCTGGGCCAGCACATGACAGTGGTGTCTGCATGGCTTCAGGATCCATGTAACTCCCAGCCTTATGAGTCACAATGCTCACCTCCTTGGGACAGGCCAAGTCTGCTTCGTGACAGTAGAATCAAATGACAGTAGTGTCCTCAGGATTTTCATGACTCAAGGGAACATCCTGTTTATGTGACTCTGAAGTCTGAGCTGGTCCACACTGGACTTGACCTCCGTGTGACCTTACACAGCACACAAACTTGGACTTTAGCTGCCTTCACTCCTTACTGAACACAAATTTTATGTGTTTTTGCTAATAACACATGAAATACATATTTGATACATGAATACTTAGCAAATTAATATATAGCAATGAACAACAATGAAATAGGTCCTTCCTAAACCTATAACCATTGCCATTTGTAGGGAGTACTGCAAGAGCCTAAGCAGTGGGTACAGTTAAACATTGTTTAATTCATTTCATGGAGGTCTTAAAGGAATTAAAGCAAGTCTAATGTCAGGTTTAACTGTTAATTTGAAATTTAAAAAAATATATGTATAGTGATTATTATGTGCCAGGTACTTTTAAAAGGTTAAATGGTTAACTCATTTACTAGTGGAAACTATGCAGTAGGTACTATTATTATTCCAGTTTTATAGATGAGGAAATTGAAGCACAGAGCTGTGAAGTCACTTGCCTAAGGGATCCTAAAGCTTGTAGGTGGCAAGCCAGGATTTTTCTCCAGATAGCCTGGTTCCAGGCTCTGTGCTCTGATCACCCGTAGGTTCCCCATAGAAAATTAATACTAATTGAGTCTTACTAATTCAGACTAATTGGAAAGCCATCCTCAGTTACCGAAACATTGAGATCATGAAAGATCTCTTTGAAGTGCCATTTAAATAACTTTAAGTATCAGTAATTAAAACAAATCAAACAAAGTTGAATCTAATTAAGGACCTCAGGAGATTAGTTTTAATGTGCAGATACAAATTTATCATTACTATATCAAATATTTGTATATAAAATGAGGTGTAAAAATGCTAGATGTTAGTTGAAAACGGTTCCTTCTTTAAATAAATGCTAAAATGAGAAATTGAAAAGTTTAAACATCATATCTGACTCTTTCCTGAACTACAAAAGGTATAAAGGAATGGAATCTGAATTCATCAAATTTACTGTACTTATATTTTGCCTATGCCTCTCCAGAAAGACAGAGAAGTTATAGTTAACATTTTTTTTTTCAATTTCATGTATAACTAACTGTAGGAAACTGCAGCTTTGTCTGTATATCCACAATAAATCTGGTATGGTCTTTCTGGTTTGCTGGCTTAAGCCAAATTAATGCCATACAAGCTTTGGAATTACTTTGCTAGGTCTTTTCAGTGTGGTATGGCCACATAAATAAGCTGAATAAAACTGACCAAAATTTACACAATGATTAAAATTGAGTATACTGGTAAAGACAACAGACTGTGTTTGTAGTTCTGTGCGTATTGAAGGAAGTCCTGATTTTCTGGAGCAAAGAATATGAAGAGATGACAGTATTTGTGCAATGGGTGGGACTTAGATAATCCTGGAAAAGTATTCATTGGAGAAATGTAATAAAAGAACAAGAAAATGGTGCCTAATATTTCCAAGAGAGAGAGTCTAATACAAACTTCAAGTTGGATTTAGGAAGCATCTATATAGAATCATAGGATTGAATCTGACATCAAGACTGGTGTCTTTCTTTTCTATAATTACCTATAAATGGACAGATCAACAGTGTAAGACAAAGCAGTCCACCTGTGCTCAACTGGAGCTTACGTAGTATGGATAGTAATTGTGGTCAACTTCTTTTTTAAAAATTAAAAAAAAATAATTTATTTTTTAATTAGCACATATTGATTGTACATATTTATGGGGTATGGAGTTATATTTCAACACATGTATACAATGTGTGATGATCAAATCAGGGTAATTAGCAAATTCATCATCACAAAAATTTATCATTTCTTTGTGATGAGAACGTAGGAGTTCCTCTCTTCTAGCCATTTGAGAACATACAATAAATTATTGTTAATTACAGATGCCTAGCACTACTGTACACCACTAGAACTTATTTTTCCTATCTAGCTGTAATTCTGTATCCATTAACCAACTTCTCCCTGTACCTGTTCCCCTTCCCAGCCTTGAGTAACTACAATTCTACTCTCTACTTCTAAAAGCTTAACTTTTTTTTTTAGCTTCTACTCGTGAGTGAGAACATTAGTATTTATCTTTCTGTGCCTTACTTACTTCACTTAA
The DNA here is from genome assembly GCF_000696425.1 of Galeopterus variegatus. Classification (NCBI taxonomy): domain Eukaryota; kingdom Metazoa; phylum Chordata; class Mammalia; order Dermoptera; family Cynocephalidae; genus Galeopterus; species Galeopterus variegatus. The sequence goes on along the minus strand of NW_007727604.1, from coordinate 9,121 downwards.
CATAATGTCTTCCAGGATCATCCATGTTATTGCATATGACAGGATTTCATTCTTTTTCATAGCTGAGTTGTATTCCATCATGTATATATAACACATTTTCTTTATCCATTCATCTGTCACTGGATGCCTGGGCTAATTCCTTATCTTGGCTGTTGTGAAAAGTGCTGCAGTAAAACGGGGGTGCAAATATCTCCTCAGTATGCTAATTTCCTTTCTTTTAGATAAATACCCAGCAATGAACTGTTGGATCATATGGTAGTAATATTTTTAGGTTTTTTTTGGAATCTCTGTACTGTTTTCTATTATGGCTGTACTAATTTACATTCCCACCAAGAGCATAAAAGTGTTCCCTTTTCTCTGCATCCTCACCAGCATTTGTTATTTTTTATCTTTTTGATAATAGCTATTCTAATTGGAGTGAGATGATATTTCATTTTGGTTTTGATTTGCATTTCCCTGATGATGAGTAATTTGAGCATTTTTGGATATTCCTGTTGGCCATTCATGTGTCTTCTCTTGAGAAAAGTGTATTCATGTCATTTACCCATTTTAAAAATCAGATTATTAGTTATTTTTCTGTTGAGTTGTTTGTTTATTGTATATTCTGAGTATTAATACCTTGTTGGATGAATAGTTTGCAAATATTTTCTCCCATTATGCTGGTTGCCTTTTCACTCTGTTGATAGTTTCTTTAGCTGTGCAGAAGCTTTTTAGTTTGATGTAATTCCATATGTCTATTTTTACTTTTGTTGACTGTGCTTTAGAGGTCTTCTCCATAAAATTTTTGCCTTGACCAATGTCTTTAATCCAGTTTGAGTTGATTTTGTTATATGGTGAGAAATAAGGGTCTATTTTCTTGTTTCTGCATATAGATTTCCAGTTTTCCCAGCACTATTTATTGAAGAGGCTGTTCTTTTCTCTAATGTTTGTTCTTTGTGCATTTGTCAAATATCAATTGGCTATAGATACTTGGATTTATTTCTGTGTTCTCTATTCTGTTCCATTGGTCCACGTGTCTGCTTTTATGCCAGTACTATGCTATTTTGATTACTCTTGCTTCATGGTATATTTTGAAGTCAGGTAGTGTAATGCCTTCAGCTTTATTCTTTTTGCTCAGGATTCCTTTGACTATTTGGGATCTTTTGTTGTTCCATATGAATGTTAGGATTGTTTTTTGTATTTCAGTGAAGGTCATTAGTATTTTGATAGGGATTGCATTGAATCTGTAGATAACTTTGGGTAGTATGATCAACTTGATAATAATAGTCCTACTAATCCATGTACATGGAATGTCTTTCCAATTTTTGGTGTCCTCTTTAATTGCTTTCATATGTGTTTCATAGTTTTCACCTCCTTGGTCATATTTATTCCTAGATATTTTTTTGGTAGTTACTGTAAATGGAAATGCTTTTTAAAATTTCTTTTTCTGCTACTTCATTGTTGGTGTATAGAATTGCTACTGATTTTTGTGTATTGATTTTGTATCTTGAAGCTTTACTGAATTTTTTTATCAGTTCTTAGAGTTTTTTGGTGGAGTCTTTAGGTTTTTCTATATATAAGATTATATTGTCTGCAAACAGGGACAGTTTGACTACCTCTTTTCCAATTTGGATGCCCTTTATTACTTTCTGCTGCCTGATTGCTCTGGCTAGAACTTCCAGTACTATTTAAATAGGAGTGGTGAGAGTGGGCACCCTTGTCTTGTTCCTTTTCTTAGAGGAAAACTTTCAACAATTCCCCATTCATTATGATGTTAACTGTGCATTTGTCATATATGGCCATTTTTGAGTTGATATAATTTCCTTCTGTACTGAATTTGTGAGAGTTTCTATAATGAAGGGATGTGAATTTTATCAAATGCTTTTCCTGTGTCTATCGAGATGATCATATGGGTTTAGTCTTTCATTTTGTTGATGTGGTGTATCACATTTATTTATTTGCTTATGTTGAACCATCCTTGTATATCCCTGTGATTAATCTCACTTGATCATATTGTATAATCTTTTAGAATGCGCTGTTGAAATATTTTTGCTAGTATTTTGTTGAGAAATTTTGCATGTGTATTTATCAGGGATATTGCCTTATAGTATCCTTTTTTTCAGTTGTGTCCTTGTCAGGATGATGCTGGCCTCATAGAATGTGTTTGGGAGAATAACCTCTGCTTCAATTTTTGGGAATAGTTTGAGAAGATTGGTATTAATTCTTCTTGAAAAGTTTGGTAAAAATCAGCAGTGAAGCCATCTGGTCCTGGGCTTTTCTTTGTTGGGAGACTGCTGATTACTGATTCAATCTTGTTACTTGTTATTTATTTGTTCAGATTTTTCAGTTCTTCATATTTCAGTCTTGGTAGGTTGTATGTGCCCAGATTTATCTATTTCCTCTAGGTTTTCAAATTTATTGGCAAATAGTTGTTCATAATAGTCTCGAATGATTCTTTGTATCTCTGTGGTATCAGTTGTAATGTCTGCTTTTTCATTTATGATTTTATTTATTTGAGTCTTCCCTCCTTTTTTCTTAGTGTAGCTAATGGTTTGTCAATTTTATCTTTTCAAGAAAACTTGCTTTTTATTTTGTTGATCTTTTGCATCTTTTTTGGTCACAATTTCATTTAATTTTGTTCTGATATTTATTGTTTCTTTTTGTTTACTCATTTTGGGATTGGCTTGCTTTCCTAATTCCTTGAGGTGCAATGTTAAGTTGTTTATTTGAAATCTTTGTACTTTTTTTTGAGACTTGATATGTGGGCCAGCATGAGGTCTGTCCTGGAGAATGATCCATGTGCTGATGAGAAGAATGTGCATTCTGCAGGTGTTGGATGGAATGGTCTTTAAATATCTATTAGATCTATTTGATCTGTAGTGCACTTTAAATCCAATGTTTCTTTGTTGATTTTCTGTGTAGATAATTTGTTAATTCATGAAGAATAGTACTGAATTTCTCAACTGTTATTGTATTGGGGTCTATATCTCCTTTTAGATCCAATAATATCTGCTTTATATATCTGGTTACTCCAATGTTTGGTGCATATGTATTTACAATTGTTATATCCCCTTGCTTAATTGACCCTTTTATCATTATGTAATAGCCTTCTTGGTCTCTTTTTTATAGTTTTTGGTTTAAAATCTATTTTATCTGATATAAGTATAGCTACTCCAGCTCATTTTTGGTTTCCAGTTGCATGGAATATCTTTCTGTATTTCTTCACTCTTGGTCTATTTGTATCTTTACAGGTGAAGTGAGTTTCTTATAGTCAGCATATAATTGGGTCTTGTTTTTTTTAATTAATTCAGCCAATCTATATCTTTTAAATGGGGAATTTAATTCATTTCCATTCAAAGTTGTTATTGCAAGTTCTTGCCTTATGCCTAACATTTTATTTTTTATTTTTTTTATATATCTTTTCTTTCTTTCTCTTCTACTGTTTGTCTTTGCTATTTGATGGTTTTCTGTTATAGTGAGATATAATTTATCTCTCTTTCTCATTTGTGTATCTGCTCTACCTGTGAGATTTATTCTTTTGCATATTATTAAGAAGATGATAGTTGTTGTCCTTTTACTTCTTGATATAAGATTCCCTTAAGGATTTCCTGTAGGGCCAGTTTAGTGGTGATGAATTCCTTCAATTTTTGTTTGTCAGAGAAAGACACTATTTCTCCTTCGTTTCTGAAGGGCTGCTTTGCTGGGTGTAGAATTCTTGGTTGGAATTTTTTTTTCTTTCAGCACTTTCAGTATGTCATTCCACTCTCTTCTGGCCTGTTAAGTTTCTGCTGAGAAATATACTGGTAATTTGATGGGTATTCCATTATAGGTTATGTGATGTTTTCTCTTGCTCTTTTTAGAATTCTCTTTGTCTTTGATTTTTGGCAATTTGACTACACTGTGTCTAAGAGAGGACCTTTTTGGGTTGAATCTGTTTGGGTATCTTTGAACCTCTTCTATCTGGAAGTCATATCTTCTCCAATACTTGGGAAGTTTTCAGTTCTTATTTCATTAAATAGGTTTTTGATGCCTTTCCCTTCTCTTCTCCTTCTGAAAGATGAATGTTTGTATACTTAAAATTGCACCATAGATCTTGTAGGCTTTTTTCCATTTGTTTTGTTCTTTCTTTTTGTCAGACTAGGTTATTTCAAAAGATTTGTCTTCATGTTCAGAAACTCTATTCTGTTTGATCTAGCTTGTTATTTAATCTCTTGGTTTTATATTTAATTTCATTTAATAAATTCTTTAGTTCCAAGATTTCTGCTTGGTTCTTTTTTATGGTATCTAACTCTTTGTTGAATTTCTCCTTCAGTTCATGGGTGGTTTTACCCATTTTACTGTGATGTCTATCTGTATTCTCTTGCATCTCACTGAGTTTCCTTAAGATTATTACTTTAAGTTCCTTTTCAGACATTTCACAGATTCCCTTTGCTTTGGGGTTTGGTACCAGAGAGTTACTCTATTCCTTCACAAGTGCACTTTCTCTTTTTTTCCCATGTTTCTCATATCCCTACGTCATTGGGCATCTGGTGAAACAGTAGCTTCTTCTAATTCTGGAATAGCTTTTGAAGGGAGAAACTCTTTTCTTTAGATGTACTTTACAGTGTCAGTAGGGTAGGGTGTTTTTGGTTTTGTTCAGGGTGAGCACAGTAGTGTAATCATTGTGTGAGTTATTTGATTTTATTCAACATTAGTGTTGTATGTGAGTTCCTTTGTGGCCTAGGTGCAGCGGCTCTTGGCAGCTCCTTGCTTTAGTGGGTGACAGTGGGCATGGTGCTGGGGTACAGGTGGGTCCTTGAGCCCCTTGGGGAGGTGCTTGTGTGCTTAGTGATTCTTCAGCTGAAGTGCGCAACTCTGGATGAGTTTCCTGAGGTCATTGTTGGGACTTTGGGCTTCCAGGAGGAGTGCTTTGGTAATTGGCTGCTCCTCTGCTAAAGTGGGCAGGGTCTCCAGGGAAATGGTTGTGACTGCAGGCCCCTTGAAGAAGCACTGAGGCTCTCTGCAGCATCTCAGGTGGAGTGGCCAAGGATTTTCGCAGGTTGCTGGGGTTGCCACTTGGACCTTGGACTCTCAGGAGAAGAGCTGTGGTATTCTGCAACTCCTCAGCTGGATTAGGCAACAAGGGGTGAGATTTCTGGGATTGTGGGCAAGATCTTGGGCTTCTGAGAGAAGCATTGGAGTGCTCTGCAGCTCCCTAGCTGGAGTGGGCAACCCTCATGGGCTTGCTGGTGCTGTGGCCAGGATGCTGTGCCCCAAAGAGAGTATGTGCAGTGCTCTGCAGCTCCTCAGAGCTTAATGACACTTAAATGAGTGTCCCTAGAGGTGATTGCTGGGGCTTTGGCCAGGCCCTTGGGCTTTGAGAGAGATACCGAGGTGCTCAACAACTCCTCAGTTGAAGTGGGTGACTCTGAGTGGGGTCCCTGGAGCTTCAAATGAGACTCTGCACTCCCAGAAGAGGTGCTGGGGTGATGTGCAGCTCCTCAGCTGGAGTTGGTGACCTTGGATGGGGTTGCTGGGACCTCAGCTGGGATCTCAGCCTCCTGAGAGGGATGCTATGGTGCTCTGTAACTCCTCAGCTGGAGTGAGCAACACTGGGCAAGGTTGGTTCAGCCATGGGTGGGACCTTGTGTCCTCAAGGGGGATGCTAGGGCACTCTGCGGCGTCTCAGCTAGAGTGGGTGACTCTGAAAGAGGTCTCTGGGGCCTTTGGTGGGACATTGCACCCTCAGGAAAGTTGCTGGGGTATTCTGCAGCTCCTCAGCTGGAGTAGGTTGCTCTGTGTGAGAATGCTGGCACAGTGGGAAAGACCCTGTACCCTAGGATAGGTGCTGGGGTGCTCCATAGCTCCTCCGCCAGAGAGGGCAACTCTGGGAGAATTGTCTTTGGTTCTGGGTAGGACCCTGCTTCACCAAGACAGGTAGTGGGGTGCTCTTCAGCTAGAGTGGGTGACTCTGTGAGATGTCTGGGGTCACGGGGAGGACCCTGCACACTCAGGAGAGGTAATGGCATGCTCTGAAGCTCCTCAGCTGGACTGAACGACTCTGTTTAAGGTCACTGGGGCCATGGGCAGGACTCTGCACTTCAAAAAGAGAGATGATGGTGTGGTGTGCAGCTCCTCAACTGGAGTGAGCCACTCTGGGCAAGGCTGCTGAGTTTGTGGGTGGAACCTTGTGCCCCCAGAGAGGCTGGGTGACTTAGTAGCTTGTCAGCTGGAGTGGGCCACTTTGGGCAAGGTTGCTGGGATTGTGGGTAGGACCCTGAGCCCCCATGTGTTGGGTCACTTTCTTTCACCAAAATAAAACAAACAAAATCCCCTGGGATTCTAGTTATAACTGTTCTTCCTTAAGTCAGATTTTGCTCCTGTCAGACCTGGTACTCATATCGTTTGTTCTTCCTCTGAGATGATTGTAAAGAGTTTGTCAGCATTCTCTAATGTGCGTTTGAAGGGAGAAGCTAAGTCTATTGATAAACACCTATATGTTCCTGGTTCATATGTGTTAGCAGTTTAGGTACTGCATTTATCAGGTGCTGAGTTTATTTTGGTGAGGCAGGTTGATAAGCTATTCCTTTATTATGTGATTTGGCAGGAAGGAAAAACTTTTTTTTTTTTTTTTTTTTTTAATTGACATCTTGGATGTCAGTGTGAGTTTACCTAACACAGAGAAGTGAAACAGGGGAATAATGGAACAATTTTGATCATGTTAAATTAAACATAGATGCTCATGCTTTGGTTCAAACAGTGATGGTAAATGCACAACAGAATTAGAGGTTCTATTTGAATTTACTTTTAGAAAGGAAAATTGATTTACCTAGCAACACTCTGCTGGAGAAATCATTAGATGGGGCTGTATCATTTTGGAAACTACACAAAACATGTTTTCTCTGTTCCTCTGTGAGATTCATTAACAGCTCAAAGTAGTTTTATTATTAGTGTCAAACAATAGGAAAGAAGAGAACCAGTTGCCAATGGTGCTCCATGTTAATGTGCTCAATGTGCTCACCACCTAACACAATGTAAAATTGAACAGCTCTAGGTAATAGCCTCAACATTTAGGGATTACCACAGTCATGAAAACAGAAAATTATACTGTCTGAAGCAAATATAACTTTTCCTCAACCTTCCTAAGTTTGTAGTTGGGACAGACCACTGTAACAAAAGACATAGTAACAAGAGAAAAACAAGCACATTTACTAATGCATGCAGTGTACATCACACTGTAGAAACCACAATGAAAGGTAATTCAAAGCAGTGGCTTAAAACTCTGGGTTATATAGCGTCTTCAACAAAAAGCAATACATTTGAGAGAAGTGGCAAGACAAAGGAAAGTGGTTTTCGGCTTTCAGAGGTAGGAAACTGTGGGAAGGTAAATGTATGGGAAGAAACTAATGTTGTAAGGTTTGTTTGTACATTCTTCCAGTGCCATCACTGAGCTGATAAGAATTATCTTCTCATCTTGTTACAGGGAAGACATCTTTATCATGGGATTTTTAAGGTTCACGATAGGTAAGAAAGGACAGTTCAGGTGGAACTTTCTGTTGCTGTTTCTCAAGTGCCTTCACCTCTAAGTAATTAGTATAACAAATTGGTATATTTTGGGGTTACATACTCTGGTTTCCTTCAACATCCGTGATGAAAACTTAGGTCGGGCCAAAGGATAGAGAAGAGTGAGAAGGTAGGGATTCGTTACAGAGCGTTTACTCATGAGCTGTGTCATATGTGATGATATAACTTTCTGGTACAGCTGAAAAATCTTCTCTACGTGAAGACAATTAAAAAATAAGTAATGTTGTTCAAAGTTTATCAAATTATTAGAAGAAAAGAACTTACGTGGTAATATCTTGGTTTTTATCTGCTTAATGGAGCTATTTTTGTCATTCAAAAATAATTCTTATTACTGTCTTTAAAAATATTGTCAGATCAATTTTTATATAAGCAATTACTCTTTTCTCTTTTTAAAAAGAAACTCATTAAATTTTATACATAAAATATATGCAGTTCTTTGTACTCATATATCAATTATACCTCAATAAAGCTGTTAAAAAAGAAAAGGAAAACACTTTTATTGTTTTTCAAAATGGGCAATAAATAATCAAAACATTCTTCCTAAGTCCGGTGCTATGTCCTCACCAATTCACCACCCCTCAAGCCAAACCCCAAGTGTACTTTAATGAATATAGAAAACTTACTTGTCCTAGTTGGACAAAAGCTAGTAAACTGGAGTTCTTGGGGACAGTGGTTCTCTTGAGCAAATTAAAAACTCCCTTTGCAATTTTTTTTTAAATTGAGGTGAAATTATAATTTGATGGCATTTAGTGCATTCACAATGTTATCACAACCACTACATCTCTCTAGTTTTAAAAGTTTTTCATCACCACAGAAGAACATCCCATTCTCTTTAAGTAATCACTCCTTTCCCCCTACTCTGTGGTATGCTGGCAACCACATATCTGCAAATTATGGACTTTCATATACTGAATACTACATATAAAAAGAATTATAGAATATATAACCTCATGTTTGGCTTCTTTATCTTAGCATAATGTTTTTGAGGTTCATCAATGTTGTAGCTTGTATCAGTATTTTGTTCCTTTTTATGGTGGAATGATATTCCATTGTATGTTTGTACTACAATTTGTTTACCCATTCATCCATTAGTGGACATTTGGGATGCTTCAGTCTTTCGGCTAGTATGAATAATGCTGCTATGAGCATTAGCATGTAAGTGTGGACATATTATTTCTGTGGGGTATTATAAGAGGAGTGGAATCATGGGGTCATATGCTAATATTTCATTTAATAGTTTGAAGAACTGCTGGACTCTTTCCAAAGAGGCAGCACCATTTTTTTGCTCTCACCAGCAGAGTATGATGGTCTCTATTTCTCCATATCCTCACGAATACTTGTTATTTTCCATTAAAAAATTATTATAGCCATTTGAGTGGCTGTGAAGTGCTATTTCATTGTGGTTTTAATTTGCATTTTCTTAATGACTAGTGAAGTTGAATATCTTCATGTGCTTATGAGCCATTTGTACATCTTTTCTGGAGAAATGTCTCTTCAAGTCCATTGCCCATTTTTTTAAATTTTAATTTTAATTTTTATTTTGTCAATATACAATGTAGTTAGTTATTGTGTCCCATCA
>NW_007727603.1:394213-395480 GCF_000696425.1 Galeopterus variegatus | reverse complement strand
GCATGGTCCTACAATCCAATCACCTCTTCAAGGCTCCACCTTTCACTTACCATAATAGGATCTCCCACCCTCTTAACAGTCACAGTTTCTAATACATAAAACTCAGGGGACACAATTCAAGCTTCAGAGAGTTTTGCGGGGACATAATTCAATCCACTACAGCGTGTTTGGCTGGAGTCTGGGAGCAATGGTGGGGACTTGAACTAAGCTGGCACCAGCAGAGAAGGGGATGATTCAAGGAATATTTAAAGGCAGTCATGGTGACCAACTGGATGTTAGATGAGAAGGAGAGAGGGGTAAAAGATTACTCTGAAGTTTCTGGACTGATCAACTGAGCATTTACTGAACTGGGGAATACCACGTGGCATATAAAGACTTTTGTGTTAAGTACACTAAATGTGTGGTGCCTGCGTGACATCCAAGAGGAAGGACCTAGGAGGTAACTGAATGTGATTCTGGAGTTCAGAAGATGTGCCTGGCAGGAGTAGATTGAGCACAAACAAGCTATGGGAGTGGATGAGACTGCCCAGGGGGAAAGGCTTGTGGGAACCTTTGGGAACCTTAACATTGAAGAGCTGGAGAAGGAGGAAGAGCAGAGAGATAGGAGGAAAATCTCCAAAGTGTTGTAAGAGGGGGGAGGTAGTCATTACCAGTGATGTGTGTTGCTGAGACATTAGGCAGTTCTCCAGGATTGACAACAGGGAAATGTGACCTCAGCAAGAGCGGCTTGGAAGACGGTTGGAGTGGAAACCAAATGGAAGGTGAAGAAGTGGAGATAAGAGTTGGACGGCTCCTCGGGGAAATGGGAGCAGTACCTGCAGGGGAAGATGAGGGCGAGGGTGTGTGTGTGTGTGTAGACAGGAAAGACTTAAAACTGTTTAAATGCTAAAGAGAAGAAATCCAAAGAAAGAGGTTGAAGATACAACTGTGAAGGGGGTTGGGAGGGTAGGTTACTGTGAGAGAGATGACTGCAAACTAGAACTGTCTATGTGAAATGACTTCAACTGGAAAAAAAATTCTATGTCTATGAATGTGACTTTGTAAAACTTATGCATGTGATTTAAATACAAAAGTACTGAAACAAAGATAATAGGTTTCTTTTTTTTCTTTTTTTTTTTTTTTGTCTTTTTTCGTGTCCGTCAACGGATCGCAACCCTCAGTGTACCGGCAACGGGATCACAACCCTCGGTGTTGCACCCGCACCTCGCTCAGCCAGTGAGCGGGAACCGGTCTGTATGTGGGATCCGAACCCTCGGCGGGAGCGCCA
>NW_007727603.1:373075-391235 GCF_000696425.1 Galeopterus variegatus | reverse complement strand
GGTTGGGATCCGTTGCCAGACACGGAAAAAAAAAAAAAAAAAAAAAAAAAAAAAAAAAAAAGTCCAAAGTTCAAAGTCCCATTTGTGAAATCAATACAAGTTATCTACCTCCAAGATACAATGGTGGGACAAACATAGGGTACATATTCCCATTCCAAAAGGGAGAAATAGGCCAAAAGAAAGGTGTAACAGATCCTAAGCAAGTCTGAAACCCAGCAGGGCAGGTATTAAATCTCAAGGCTGGTGAATCAGGTAACTTGACTCCATGTTCAATGTCCTCTGCACACTGATACAAGGGTTGGGTCCCTAAGTCCTCTGGCAGCTCCGCTCCTATGGCTTTCCTGGTCTCGGTTGATGCTTTAGCTTTTGCAGGCTGGCATTGCATGCTGGTAGCTCCACAGGTCTGGGGTCTTCATGGTGGTCCTGCTCTCACAGCTCCACCAGACATGGCACTGATGGGATTTCTCTGCTGCAACTCCGACCCCTCGTTTCCACTTGGTATTGCTCTAGCAAAGGCTGTCTGCAGTGACTCTGCACCTGCGACAGATCTCTTCCTGGGTCCCCAGACTTCTCCATACATCCTTTGAAATCTGGGTGGAGGCTCCCAAGCCTCTACAGCTCTGGCATTCTTCAATCCTGCAGACCTAACACCATGTGGATGCCACCAAAGCTTCCAGCTTGTATTTTCCAAAGCTGCAGGTACAGCCACACTTGGGGCCAACTTAGTCACAGTTCAAGCAGCCAAAACAGCTGGGGTGCTGGTGTGGGGAACAGTTTCCCAAGGAGGACCTGGGCAGCAAGCCCATGGAGGGTGCCTCAGGCCAGTTCCCCAAGACTATTTTGTCTACCTAGGCCTCGGGGCCTGAAATGGGAGGGTTGGCCCCAGAGGCTTCTGCAATGCCTTCAGGGCCTTTTCCCACTTCTCTTGATAATCCTGTTCTTTTGCACTAATCTCCTTAGTACCATTGGATTTTTCTTCTGAAGATGCTCTCTGCTTCTCTACCACATGGCCAGGCTGCAAATTTTCTAAATCTTTACTCTCTGCTTCCTTTTTAAATTCTGGCTTTAGGTCGTGCCTTTGCCACCATAACTCAGTGTAGGCTGTTACAAGTAGCTATGCAACTTCCTTAATTCTTTGCTGCTTAGAAATTTCTTCTGCCAAACATTCCGTTTCACAACTCTTAAGTTCCAACTTCCACAAAGCCCTAGGGCAGGGACACAGTGCAGCCAAGTTCTTTGCCAGTTCACAGCAAGGGTGATCTTTGCCCCAGTTTCTGAAAAACTCCTTATTTCTATCTGAGATCTCCTTAGAATGGTCTTTACCGTCCATATTTCCATCAGCATTCTGGTCGCCACCACATAACCAGTCTCTAAGACATTCCAAACTTTCCCTGGTCTTCTTGTCTTCTAAACTCCCACCAGCAGCTAGGCTTTTTCTAGCTTGTTCCTCTAAATTCCTCCAGCCTCTCCTTAATACCCAGTTCCAAAGCCATTTCCACATTTTCAAATATTTGTTATAAGCAACATCCCACTCCTGGTACCAGTTTTCTGTATTAGTCCATTTTGTGTTGCTATAACAGAAACACCTGAGACTGGGTGGTTTATAAGAAAAACAAAACTTATTGCTTACAGTTTCTGAGGCTGGGAAGTCTAAAGTCCATCTGGTGGTGGCAACAGTGGCCCAGGGGTCTCACATTGCAAGATGTGGAAGCAGAGAGAGCAAAAGGCACACTCTCCTCTTCTTTTAAAGCCCTCAGAACCACGCCCCTGACCGCCATTTTTAATCCATTTACTACTGCATGGTCCTACAATCCAATCACCTCTTCAAGGCTCCACCTTTCACTTACCATAATAGGATCTCCCACCCTCTTAACAGTCACAGTTTCTAATACATAAAACTCAGGGGACACAATTCAAGCTTCAGAGAGTTTTGCAGGGACATAATTCAATCCACTACAGCGTGTTTGGCTGGAGTCTGGGAGCAATGGTGGGGACTTGAACTAAGCTGGCACCAGCAGAGAAGGGGATGATTCAAGGAATATTTAAAGGCAGTCATGGTGACCAACTGGATGTTAGATGAGAAGGAGAGAGGGGTAAAAGATTACTCTGAAGTTTCTGGACTGATCAACTGAGCATTTACTGAACTGGGGAATACCACGTGGCATATAAAGACTTTTGTGTTAAGTACACTAAATGTGTGGTGCCTGCGTGACATCCAAGAGGAAGGACCTAGGAGGTAACTGAATGTGATTCTGGAGTTCAGAAGACGTGCCTGGCAGGAGTAGATTGAGCACAGACAAGCTATGGGAGTGGATGAGACTGCCCAGGGGGAAAGGCTTGTGGGAACCTTTGGGAACCTTAACATTGAAGAGCTGGAGAAGGAGGAAGAGCAGAGAGATAGGAGGAAAATCTCCAAAGTGTTGTAAGAGGGGGGAGGTAGTCATTACCAGTGATGTGTGTTGCTGAGACATTAGGCAGTTCTCCAGGATTGACAACAGGGAAATGTGACCTCAGCAAGAGCGGCTTGGAAGACGGTTGGAGTGGAAACCAAATGGAAGGTGAAGAAGTGGAGATAAGAGTTGGACGGCTCCTCGGGGAAATGGGAGCAGTACCTGCAGGGGAAGATGAGGGCGAGGGTGTGTGTGTGTGTGTAGACAGGAAAGACTTAAAACTGTTTAAATGCTAAAGAGAAGAAATCCAAAGAAAGAGGTTGAAGATACAACTGTGAAGGGGGTTGGGAGGGTAGGTTACTGTGAGAGAGATGACTGCAAACTAGAACTGTCTATGTGAAATGACTTCAACTGGAAAAAAAATTCTATGTCTATGAATGTGACTTTGTAAAACTTATGCATGTGATTTAAATACAAAAGTACTGAAACAAAGATAATAGGTTTCTTTTTTTTCTTTTTTTTTTTTTTTGTCTTTTTTCGTGTCCGTCAACGGATCGCAACCCTCAGTGTACCGGCAACGGGATCACAACCCTCGGTGTTGCACCTGCACCTCGCTCAGCCAGTGAGCGGGAACCGGTCTGTATGTGGGATCCGAACCCTCGGCGGGAGCGCCACCACGCTTCCCAAGCGGCGCACTGTAGCAGTGCGCCACCGGGCCGGCCCGATAATAGGTTTCTTTGCCAGATTTTTTGATACACATCTGTTAATAATTATCATAACCACAAGAGATACCATCTATTGAGCATATATTATGGTAGATGTGGGGCAGGTGCTTTGTACATATCATCTCATTTAATCCTCGCAACAGACCTGCCAAGTCTGTGCATTATTCTCTTTTTGCAGAAAAGAATACTGAAGTGAGCCTTGAACTAAGGTTCAAAGAGAAAAAACAGTTTGCCTAACAGCAGGCAGCTGAAGAACCAGGATTCAAACATGGGACTGCCTTGCTCCAGAACCTGAGTTCTTTCCTCTAAAATTAGAGTACCTGGCCGATTGGTTGACTTGGTTAGAGCGTGGTGCTGATAACACCAAGGTCAAGGGTTCAGTTCCCTGTACTGGCCAAGCACCAAAAAAAAAACCCCCAAAAAACAAAAAGAATAACGTAAAGAAATTTAAACCCCCAAATAGCATCTGTATGTTGTTAGTCTTCAGACACTGGTGAGATCGATGACGCAGGTTGCAGCAGTATTGTCCCCTCTTTCTAGTATCTGTTTGAAACGAATTGCAGTAAAGTAATAGAATTTAGGATTCTGAAAGTGGGTGTCTGGTTTTTCGTGTCAAGATCACCAGTACAAAAAAGTATGTGTGTTTCGTTTCTGTGTGTGCATGTGAGCCTGCACCTAGGAGTATAGCTATGTTTTATGGGTCTGAAGCTTATAACGTGGGGGAATACAGATATTTCTAAGACTCTGTGCAGGGACCTGTGCAGGTAAAAGGCCCTGAAGCTCACTAGTTTCATGACAAATCCACCTGTGCACGTCTGTGTGTGCACATGAACTGTGCATGTGTGCGTGAAGATATACCGAGGAACTAGCAAAAGCTACAGTCCCTTGATTGGAACCTTGGCTTTGTTGCTTAACATAATAGAAGCACTAGTTGGTACTAGTTATCTCTTTTCTGGGAAGACAGAGAAGATTTATCAAGATTCAGATGGGTTAAGCATTTTTTGAAAAGTACCTTTCAATTTAAGCCAATAGTCTTAGCTAAGTTAGATACACAAAGGTCCTTCAAAAAGTTCAGAAAAATTGAATTAAAAGAAAATACGAATCCTTCCATGAACATTTTGAAGACCTCTCTTACAATTCTATAACTCATGCTCTTTAGTTCCAATAGGCAAATAAATACAACTTATTTTTTTTTTCCTTTTTTGTCTTTTTTCGTGTCCGGCAACGGATCGCAACCCTCAGTGTCGCGCCCGTACCGGACCGGGACCGGCAACGGGATCGCAACCCTCGGTGTTGCTCCCACACCTCGCTCAGCCAGTGAGCGGGAACCGGTCTGTATGTGGGATCCGAACCCTCAGCGGGAGCACCACGGCGCACTGTAGCAGTGCGCCATCAGGCTGGCCCAATACAACTTATTTTTAAATGTCTTCTTTATTTCAGAGATCCTTTAGTTAGTATTACTTTTTAGATGTGATCTTCTGCATATATGAAGATTTGAATAATGTATAAAGGCTGGGTGTTAGAGTTACTAAGGGACACTGAACGTGAAGTAGGATGGAAGGGTTATCTTCATTTATTTAGAAAAATGTTGTCGACAAGACCCATGTTCTGTGTTATTCCTAAAGCCAAAACTAAGAACCAAGGTACGGGGATTGCTGGGGAGGCCAGATTCCAGCTCAACAGAAGAACTTTCTATCGACTAGGGCTGTTCAGAAATGGTTTGCTTATGCTGTGGCTGGCTGCCCATCACTGGAAGTTCTCAGACAAAGCAACTTCTTGGCTGGGGAAGGCGAGGTGGGGGACTCTTAGTGAGCAGAAGAGTTTCAATCTAAGAAATCTGCAGAATCCTCTCTAGGTCTAAGATTCCAAGTTACTCTGGGCACACACTGCCAGTCGCACACACAGCGCAGGCACAGTAAATTGGTTCCCGTCCCATGGTAGTGGTGTGCTTATGGCCAGCCAGCTGCATTCCCTGCCTGAGCTGCTGGTTGCTGAGGAAACGTGTCTGTGAGTGGACTGATCCAGCTCTGGCCACACTCGAGAGTCTTAGAATTCAGTTTTTTCTTCGGTCCCCTAGTATCTGGGACCTCAGGTCCATGCTTCTCATGGATGGCACTTAAGAATGTTGTCATGCTGGTTCTCATAATAGGCTTACGGTTGAAACTGGCAGAGTCCCGCTTGACTGGCCCCTCTGCCTGCTTTCTCCTGCACACTCGGAGAGAAACCTTCTCAGTCTGCCTCCCTTTGCCGGCTTTGGGATGAGAGGCAAAAGCCAGCCAGCACCGAAGGCCTGGGGACAGTGGGGCAGCGCACATCCTAGCCCCGCTGTGGAGTTCGTCCACGAGGTTGGAAAGAGGTGTCCAGAGAGCCCCATGGGAGACTGGTCACAGTCAACCTTCTTCGCCCTTTCTGGGGGGACATAAAACTGACCATAATCCAGACACTCCTGCATGGGAGACCTCCTTAGGGGTCTACAGATCTGTCCCAAACTACTTCGTAAATAATAATAATAGTAATGGTAGTGCTGGTGGTGGTAACAGCAGCAGCTACTGATAACTGAGCTTTTCCTCTTTGCCTGGTGCTGTGATGAATTTATTGCATGGATCACTTCATTGAATCCTCACAATAGTCCTGCAAGGTAGATACCATTAACATTGCCATTTCACAGATGAGGAAACTGAGACCTAGAGAAGTTAAGGGGCGGGCCTGAGGAGGCACCCGTCTGACTCCAGAGCATAGACTGTTACCATTCTGCTGTAATGCCTCGCCTTCTGTGTGCACACAGAGAAATGAGAACACAGAAAAGGAAGTGGCCCGCCACCCTCCAGACCTTGCTTTAGCCACCCCACCAGGGAGCTCTTCCAAGCCCAGAGTGCCTCCACGGGGGGCAGCAGGCTCACCAGACCCTGCTCTAGGCACTCTGGACGTTTCCATCACTCATCCCACACGGGAGTCAGCTGAGGTCGGTGCTGTTATCTGCATTTTCAGAGAAGTTCAGGGACTTGCTGAAGGTCAGCTGGTGCAGAGGAGCCGGGGCTGAAGCCTGCAGCCTGCCTCTGCCATCTGCGCACCACACTGCCACATCAGCCCGCCCTGTGAAGGGACCGAAGTTGAACACCCTCCCAGACACTAAATTTATATTTCC
Source organism: Galeopterus variegatus (assembly GCF_000696425.1). NCBI lineage: Eukaryota > Metazoa > Chordata > Mammalia > Dermoptera > Cynocephalidae > Galeopterus > Galeopterus variegatus. The sequence goes on along the minus strand of NW_007727603.1, from coordinate 384,975 downwards.
TGGCCTCCCCTTCCAAAATGGATACACTAATTACTGACCATTTTTTTTAGTAATCGTAATCATCAGGAACACATTTTTAAATGTTTTCGTTTTCTATTCTGCATACTACCGAAATAAAACATTGATCAAACGCACAGGATTAAGCCCAGCAAATGTGAGGCCATGTATATTAGGAAAAGTTCAGGAAGACATTACACTAAACCAAGAGAAACAAAGTGTTGATTAGGGACTTATTTTTGTATGAGATTAAAATATGAATCATTAAAATAGGACTGTATTTCAGGCGCCGTCTCCCCATCTCATCAGAGACATCACCATGACTACTAGATTTGGATTCCATGAGTTCTGAAGCACTTCTCAGCTCTAAAGTGCAATCATGTGGGCCATGATTCTACCTTACACACAAGATTTTCAAAAGTCTGATTCAGAATACTTCTGCATCTTCCTGCCCATCTCCTTTTAGTGAAATACCCAACAGACATGATGTCTTCAGATCTTTGAAGTCTTTTACTTTATTTAATCATAATAGTAAGCAGTGGCAGTAAGTTATACTAATAGCAACCAAAATTCAAAGGCAGAGGAAGGAATAAAGTCAAAGCAAAGATACAAGGTTCCCTCAGGAATCGCTTAAAATACGGTATCCATGGGACTGCATTTGGTGCACTTGGTAGAGGATCGGAGGTTTGCAGAAAGAAAGAAATTAACATGAAACGTTTCTCAGGTTCATGCTGAGTTTAGAAGAAAAAATAATATAGTAATATCTACAGCCCCAAAATATGCAGTTAAATTAAGTTGTTAATTAAAGTATCTGTTACAAATGGCTAAAATTAGAGACAAAGGTCCATTGTCTGGTACAATTGTTGACTCCCTATCTGTATGTGGGGAAGGGTGTGGGAGGACAGTCAGAGGCCTGTGGTATTTTAAAGATTAATCACCCACCCCTAAAGGGTTTTTGAGGCACCCACCTGCATTTTGAACTTGGATCTAAGCCAGATGGGTGGGACAAGATCATGACAGGTTTTGTTTTGGGGTTTTTTTTTTTTTGCTAATTAACCACTCCATGAACACTTCAAATACCAAATATATCAGAACAGAGGGCCCCCTGCCCAAACCTGCCCCCACCATCTTCTGCAAGGGACTGACATCTCAAGATAATTTTCTAGGGATTACAGAATCTTGGGGCAATGCCTTTATGTATTTTTAAAGAAGGAAAGCATCCCAGAATGTGCTAGTTCCTTGTAGAGCACCTTTGGTAGTCAGCACCTCTGACCAGACTTGTGAATTTTTTTTGTATTTATTCTTCTTCTGCCTGGGATTGGGGTGCATTAGAAAGGCATATTTTTCTCTGTGGGGACGATTTCTATGACAAATCTATGAGTTGTCATTGGGACATTAAAAATGTTCATACTTAACAAATTTGTAATTCTTCTTTGAATAAAGAGCAAGCAAAGATAGAGATAAAAGGGATATTTCTACAAAAGTAATAGCAATAGATTGGGACAATTTAAAGTTCCAATAAGGTCTGGTGTATCCCTCTGATGGGCTATTATTGTGCAGCTACTGAAGCAGTTCAGTAATGTGAGAAAGTCTTCAAAACCTAATGTGGAAGAAAAATAAGAAGATACTAAACTATTAAAAGCCTGATTCTAACTGTATAGCTAAAGATAGCATTAACAGGGCTTCCTGCTGCTAGTGATAAGATTATAGGTGGTTTTTGATTTCTTCCTGGTTTTCTGCATTTTTTAGCTTTTTTTGTACATAACTTTTATAGTCAAAAAAGTTTGATTCAAATAATGCCATGGCTCTCACCTTTTGAGTTTCAAGCGCTGCGTCCTGTCCCCTTTAAGGACAGGACTCCACGGGGTGGGCAGCACACCTGTTTTGCTCGTCATGATATCCTCAGTCCAGTGCCAGGCACACGGCTCAAGCTCACTAAGTCATTGTTGAATAAAGTATTCCCGTTTCTTCTTCTTCCCAGGTGATGTGCTTTATGAACTCCTTCAGCATATTCTGAAGCAGAGGAAACCCAGGATCCTTTTTTCACCGTTCTTCCACCCTGGAAACTCTATACACACCCAGCCGGAGGTCATGCTGCATCAGAACCACGACGAAGGTACTGGAGGAGGCGTCTCTTTCCTTGCCTGAGGTTTAGACAAATCCAGGAGGTTTACTTGTTAACTTGATGAAGCTGTTGTCTTTTGTGTGATTCATTTTTCATTCAGCAAACATTTACTGAGTGCTTACTATGTATAAGGCACTGGGGGAAGGCCTCAATGGATACGCCTGGTTCTCTGAAGCTCACAGCCTAAGTGAAGCAGTGCAATGGATATACACATGAGTAGAAAGCATAACTGTAATACATGGGGCCAAAAAGGGAGGTGGAAGGGGAGATTACATCCAGGTACAAGAAGCAGGGTCAGCTTCAAAGGGGAGGGGGCTCTGGAGGATTCTTTGAAGTCCAGCAGGGTTCTGATAAGTACGGATAAAGTGGAACACATTCCAGCAGAGAAGATGCTGTGAAGGTGGGGTAAGACCTTGGTGTCAAGAGCAGTCAGAGGACATGCACTGTAGAGCTTCTCTGCCCCCGCCCACCCTTTTATTATGAAACATTACAAACACACCTCAGAGAGAATAAACAAACCCCTGTGAACCATCACCCTGCTTCAACAGTGATCAGCATTTTGCCATTGCAGAGCTAGTCCAGGGAGGTTAGATTGAACCAGAAGGTGGAGAACTTTGATTTTTAATACAGAGGAACATAATGGGGAGTCATTGAAGGTGTTTGAGCAGGGGGGTAATCAAAGCTGGGGGGGACCCAAACCCTGTGAACTTGCATTCACTCAGGCTCTCTGCATCATGCACCAAAGGGTTATCAGCGTGGACTCCCTGGCAGGGCTTATTTCAGATGTCCCAGTTGCTGCTCTGCTCTTGAGTTCACAGTAGTCGTAAAGTCGTTGGTAGAAAATGGAAGACCAGAATTGGAATGTGGCCCTGGACATAGTTCCAAAGTAGGTGTTTGGGTGCAGAAACAGTTGAGCGCCGTTCCATCGAACAGCTGAGTGTAGGTAGAGTAGCATTCGGTGACGAGTTGTGCCTCCGAGGGTCATTATGTCGATGTCCTCCTGCCCAGACTGGTCGGATGACAGAGTGCAGATGCGTGGCAGTACTTTTTCACGTGGACTCCTCCTTAGGAACAGGTTACAAGGGACCTAAAACCCTGGTCCATGGGGGTACTTCCTTAAATTGATTGATCTTCCCCAAGGACAGGGCTAATATTTTTGTTTTGTTACTGGCAAATTTTAAAATGAGAGGTTTTTTGTTTTCTTAACTAACACTTCACAAAAGAGCCTGACTCCAGACAACCGATGTCGTCTCCTTGTGCCAAACATTTCACAGCAGGTCCCCACGCTTCCGTGATGGAGAATAAACGAGCATTTCTTGCATGCTCCCTGCCTCTTTCTCTCATCCTTTCCTCCCCTAGCTTTACCCTTGCTAAATTTAGCAGCTGCCCTCCTCCCCTAATTCGGTTTTTACGTTCCTTTGCTCTTCCTGCCATGAACATTTCCAGCTTGCATAATAGCCAACAGCCACACAGAGAAAGGAGGTGGGTTTACTGAAGCTTGACATTAAGGCAAGCATTATATTACGTAGCCTGCCTTTCCAGATACAGAGGGTGTGAGATGGGGTTTTTTTCTCTCTTTCTCTCATTATTTTAAAAAAAAAAAAAATTCCACTTGGAATTTCTATTCCCTTTTTATTCCCAAATGTGATTGGAGGCTTACGGTCTCACCTCGTCACAAGCGCTTCCTCCTTTCCTCTTGTCCTGATTTGACTCACAAGTAGGCGTGTTTGTCATTGTTCTCATTTGCAGGAGCTCATCAGTAGAGAAAACTGGCTTACTCTGAGAGCCACTCTCAACCCAAGTAAATACAGATGTGCCAACGCATAGGCTGTAATGAGCTGTGCCCTCAGTGTTATGACGTCAGGGTGATGAGCTCTGCAGGTGAGAGAATGGAGCTAATGAGGCCAAGGTTAAGGCTTCATTGCCCTGCGGACCAGTTAGCTCTGCTTCAGACCCAGCTCTTAAAAGTAGCGCACACTCAGAGACCATTCCTTAAGGCTGACGGCCATGAAGCAAAATCTGGAAGACATGCCCTGCTCCTTTGCCTATTCAGATGAACAGGTAGGCACAACCAGAGGGGAAGTGTAGGTCTTCATCAGGGGGTATCCAGTGAGAAGAGCTGTTCAGGGCACAGAGGTGATGTGAAGAGCTGTCCCTCCCCCAGATTTTCAGATACAGCAGTGCCCTTGATGGCAAGAGAGGTGAAGGGGTCTGTACAAATTCCCTACCTCCAGCCACCTTTTCTCTCTGCTTCTCCACCAGAAAGAAAAAAAACCCCTAGCTCAATCTGAATTGTCTCTAAATCAATACTGTTATATTTCATTGAGAAGGGCAACAGATGATTGATGTTAACATACAGAAAGATCTTGTCCTGGAAAAAACAAAATCTGTAAAATGAAATTATGCATATCAAATACTACTTCCCCAATGATTTAATTTACATAATCAGGGATACAGTACCATGTAAGAGTATGTTGGCCCATTGACTTGGCACAGATACATGTGTACATGTCAATGAATGGCAGAACGGAAGGAGAGTGCAGCACCCCTTCCAGAGAGGCCCACCTCGGCACCTGAGCAGCCTGGTGAGGTGAGGCGTGCAGACTGAAGCGCACACGCAGGCTTCATTCGGCCCCTGTAGCTTCACCCATCACAGCCACCAGCTTCACCAGTTCAGACATCTACAATTTCACAACAGGAAATTATATCACAGTACAAATGTGTCTTGTTCAATCTAGCAACAGTTCCCAACAAATACTTCATGAGTACATCATATTGAAATCTCACCTTCCTTACTAGCTGCTGCATGGCAGCATCAGAAGCCAGGAAGCCTGTGTAGCTCAGAGGTTCCCCTCCATGCCCTGATGGGAGAGGAGGGGGATCACACTAATTCATACTCTTTATTTTGTAAACATTCATTATCTCTATGATGTACTCTGTTCTGAAATAGTGTTATGCCTTGAGCAAAGATTTCCACCTCCATGTAAGAAAGCCAGCATTTCCATGCTCTTCCCTTATTATTTATGGGAAGGGAGGACAGTATCATATAATTAGGTTAACCCTACGATTTTCATCCATACTGAGACACTTAAGACAATGACACAGGGCTCCATTAATAAATAAGCCAGGACAACAGGCATGCCAGAACCATCCCAGACCAACTGGAATGTGTGTGTGTGTACATATGTGTGTATAATTTTTTTGAAGGATGAGATCTGGAACTCAGAAACCAGGTTCTGATCCTCTAATCTGCCAGAACAAATCATGAAGGCTAAGTTGCTCATTTCTCTGGCTCTCAGATTCCCCAGTTGTAAGATGGGGTTGTAGACTAAATGTTCTCCAACATCTCTTACATCTCTAAAATCCTCACGTTATATCTGAGATGTCTGAGTCTCTCTGGGTGATATGAAGACCTCAGGGTCTTAGCAACTAAAATCTAGAAAATCATAACAGTGTCCTGCCTGGTGTTGCTCAGAAACAGAAAATCTCTTTTCTTCCCATATGTCTCACCTTACTGAGAACATCTGATAATATTGCCACTCTCAGTGGTCAAACCAAGGGTAGCGTCATTCGCTTATTTCATGGTAAAAAGCTCAGTTTAAGTGGGTTCCTTTTCTTTGACTGTTATGACTCATTTTGTCTGCACAATATGAATTACATGGTAGGTCAGTAGGTAGGTAGCAAGGAGAGAAAATAAACAATCATACTACTTTTTTCACAAAACCCAGAAAGCAAAACATCTTTAGAAATTTCAGACCAGCAAGTGATTATAAAATTATTTTGTCACTCACAGTTGTAGTAACAACTTCTTTTGATACCTTAGGTTCCAAAATCAGTTACTTTTAGAATAACTTACTTTAACTCCTTTTCAAAGAAAGGCTTTGTCCCCAAGATATATATTCAATCACTACTAGTTCTTTGGTAGTGGAACTACTTGAGAAATAGTTCCCTAAAAGGTGATTGGGCGATATAAAATCAGCTTCCAGTCTGGGCTAAAGTCTCCGAATGGGGCCGGCTGTGCAGAACAATCCACATAGGACGGGACATGTGCACAATCTGTAGGGAGAGGGAACAAGATCTGTGTGTCTCAAACATCCCTGGGGGGGACCCTCCTATCATTTCAACTCTCAGTCCCATCCTTTCCGATGCCCTTTCTAAGAGACTATGGGAGGTAATTTTTAATCACTTTAATTGGAGATATTTACACACATAATGCCATGATTGCTTCTGCAACAGCGGACGCAGTTTTAAGGTGGCAGCTCTGCTCTGGTGCAGCTCTTTGCTTCAAGGTGAACATGGAAATTACAAGTGATGATGAGAAATTTGGGGCATTGATATACTGTTGATCTCAATTTTCCTTACAACTAGCACATGGGAATGGCCCGGATAATAGAGAGGACTCATTTTGTGGGGGATGGGGAGGGTGGCATGCATCATGCAATGGCCCAGAGAAATTTTATTTATATGATTTCTTTGTTGCGGGGAATATTACCCCCCCACCATCACTACCACCACCAAACCCAAGTGCCCAAAGACTGCTTTGAAGAAATGAAATCTTATACTATTTTAATGAGATAATTAAAGAAGATGGGATATGTGGATCTGCTTCATAATAAAATAATAGCTAACACATATTGGGTCCTGCACCCTGTTCTAAGATCTTAAATGTTTGAATCACTTAATCTTCACAACCACCCAATAAAGAAGGTAATATTATTATTGCCACTTTATAGATGACCCCAAATCAAGTAGCAAAGCTAAGGTTTAAACCCAGTCAGGGCTGACTCCAACGCCTGTGTTCATTCCACTGCAGCATGAATGAGCAAACAGAAATAACATTTTTATAAATTTTTGTTGTGCAGATGTCCTGAAAATAGGGAGGATGAATCAAAGATGAGTAGAAGTATGGAGATTAGATGCCAAGGCAGTTTTCAGGTCACCCGACGGGTACAGTGCAGCAGGTTACCAGCACTCCTGCTTATGGGACTGCCAAATTTAAACAAAATAACTTTTGAGACCCCAAAATATGTCTTTGGTTCATGATGTTGAAAACTCATACTAAATTGGACTGAATGAACCCTTACGGATGGATGCTTGACCCCCCCAGGATGAGCAGGCTTAGCGTGATGAGACTCTCCCAGCCCATGAGAAACGCGGTTCTGATGCAAGCACTGGCTTCTGAGAGCAGAGGTGTGGGCTGCATCCCCGTTGGGGACCGGCCCTTGGTGCAGGTCACTGCTTGAAAGCCAGCCCCTCATTACAGCTGCTGAGCAGGCACCAGGTAGATGAAGCTTGTAGCTGCTCAGGCCGCATTGTGTTACTCGTTGTTGTAAAAATCACCCTGATTCCCTAGTCCTGCTGGAATTGTGTTGATGACTGAAGGCGTCAGGAGGCCATCGGCTGGGGTTTGACATCTTTGCTGTGCATTTTAGCTGTGTCGTATGTGTTGGAGCCAGAAATGTAACAGTGCATGTGTGTGCTCTGGATCCAGACCTCCTGGGTTCAAATCCCATCTTCCCAGTTTATCAGCTGTGTGACGCTAGGCAAGTTACTTAACTTCCTTGTGTCTGTAAAAAGAAGGAAAATAAAATCTGTAAAAGAAGGAAAATCACAGTACCTGTCTCTTAGGGTAACAAATCAGTTAATACGGGAAATGCCCCTAGAACAGCACTTATCAGAGAGAAGGAAAATCACAGTACCCGTCTCTTAGGGTAACAAATCAGTTAATACGGGAAATGCCCCTAGAACAGCACTTATCAGAGAGCCAGCACTCGTAAATGTTATTCATTATTATTATTCGATATTTCTTATCATTTTTTAATTGCGTTTTTTCCTTCTTTTTTATAAGTTTTTAATTGTGGTAGAATACGCATAATGTAACATTTACATTCTTAACCATTTTTACGTGTGCAGTTCAGTAGTGTTAAGTATATTCACGGTGTTGTGCAGTAGTTGGGTTTTTTTCTTACTTCCAATTCCAGTTTTCTTAACCGTTGTCATTATTGCATCTGCATGCAAACACCACATTTGTGCATCCCATACGCAGGCAAGGCCTCTTGCCCACCCTTGTCATTATCCTTCAACACTTTAATGGATTAACCAGGCACCGTTGCTAGCATAATTTCTATGGGAAAACACATGTCCAGTGCTGGTCTTCGTTCCTTCCGGAACACATTCCGTGTGGAGGTGAGTACTGCTTGCGGTTTATATTACCTCATAGTACCTGGCACATGGGGTGGGTTCTCCCTGACCCCTTTGCACCTCTCTATTAAACTTCTGCCTGTCTCCTCTCACATTTAAGAACTAGAAGATTAACCTTTCTGTGCCCTTTCTATTCTGTGATTCTAGCAGCAGATAATGAGAGGTCCCACCAGAAGAAGAGCAGGCCCAGGTCTTGACTTCCTGTTCTCCCAGGTAGCAGAGCCTCTGGGGCACCAGCTAGCACCTTTTCCCGCTTACCAAGCCTCATTCCACTCTTCTGTATTTCTCTTGTCCTTTCTAGGACCTTTTTTTCCTTCTTTGCCTCCTGCCTTTCAGGACCTAGGACAGCATGACCTTTTACCTTTGACCCTTGCCGCTGTTGCAGCATTTGTTTGCTGCAGTAAAGTGTGGGAGCACTGGACTGTGCATCTTATCTGGGCCCTCAGTCTACTTCAGGGGGGACCCACCCACTGTCCCTGCCTCCCCCAGCTTCCTCCATCGGCCTAGAAGCTGCTTTTAGCCCTAGGGCTAGCTAGCTCTGTTGGAAGTTTTTAGGGGTAAGAGATCCCTAATATGCATGAATAACTCTCCCAAGATAGGCAGGAAGTCTCCAAGAAACTTCCTTTTACCTCTAGGGAAATGCCATCAGATCCCTTTGAGATAAGGGGACGAGGGGCAGCTGGATTTCACTTCTAGGGAAGGAAGCCCTCTGTTAAGGGCTTATCTTGCTCTTTCCCCACTCCAGGACTCCTCTGCCTTATCTGTGTGCCACCCTGACCCTAGTCCCTGTAGATGATTGAGAGGTTTACTCCCATAGGTCTAATTGTCTCATTTGAAATCCGATCTCTTGATTTCTTTTGTGGGGCTTTATTGAAACCAGGGAGACTTTCCTGTACTGCCTGCAGAGAGCAAGATGGTTTATAGCGTGCAGATTTGCATATACAGCGCTCCCTGTATTGATCCGTACAGGTTAGGGCAGCCTGTTGGGGGCCGGTGATAATGAGAATGAAGGCTCAGAGTCCTACAAGTTACCCACTTGGTTTCTTTCAGCTCCATTCATCCAGTGACTGTAAAATTCTAGGATTTATTTACAGGGTTTATTGTTTTTAGGACTTCAAACATATGTGAATCATACACTCCAAACTTGGATGGTTTTCTTATCAGGCCCTACAAGAGATTGAGTGACATTGGCAACTTGTTGAGATGAATAGGCTGACATGGGCAGGAAGGGGTCAGTGGAAGGTTTCCAAACCAAGCAGAGGCTGCACTCATGGGAAGGGACTGGGGTGGGGGGTGGGGGGCAGTATTTGTTTGCTAGGGCTGCTGTAACAAAGTAGTACAAACTGGATGCCTTCAACGATAGAAATTTATTATCTCACAGTTCTGGAGACTACAAGTCTGTGATCAAAGTACTACCAGGGTTGGTTCCTTCTGAGGGCTGCGAGGGAGGATGTCCGTGCCCCTTGGCTAGCTTCTGGTGCTGTGCTGGCAGTCTTTGGCATTCCTTGGCTTGGAGATCTTTGCCTTCATCTTCACAGGACCTTCTTCCTGTGTGCATGTTTCTGTGTCCAAAGCCCCCATTTTATAAGGACACCAGTCATATTGGATGGTAACAATGACCTCATCTTTAATTACATCTGCTAGGAACCTCTTTCGAAATAAGGTCACCTTCTGAAGTACTTGGGTGGGGTTAGAACTTCAGCATATGAATTTGGAGGGACACAGTTCAGCCCATAATGGGAGTAAGAGAACTTGAGTGTGTATATGAAATGTACTTTGAATTCATTTTTGTGTAGCTATTTAAATCATTCCTAGTTCCCACTAGTCTTTTACAAAGCTGTGCTGGGATTCGGTCCCTCCTGGAAGAACGTGAGGCACAGTGTACCAAGGAGAGTCACCCGCTGGGCCTGGCTGTGCACCCCCCGACCACCGTCTTCTCTGATCATCATCCTTGGCCTCAGGGACAGCACGATGGTGCAGCTGTGATCCTGGTGTGTGGGTGGAAACTCGACCATAGCCTTTGCTCAACCCTGGAAACTTCCCACTCAAAACCCATGATGTTCACCAAAGGCAGTTAGTTTTTAGGCTTACTAAGTATTTATTATTTATAACATGATGAAATCGGGTCAGATTTTGATGAATTTTAAATAGAGAAACTTTTCTAATAAGTGAAAGGAAAGAGGATGAGAAATCAGATTTTTTTTTAAGTATCACATTTAAATTTCTGATTTATTTGGGGCTGTTTGGTAGTGAGAAAAGAGCCCCAAAAAGAGGTCTACAGAGAGAACGGCTGGGGTTAGAAGACACTTCCAACCAGAATGACAGTTCCCTCCCAGTCCTCGGTCTTTGTTCCTCCCTCCGTCTGTGCCTGCACTAAGCATGTGTGGCTTTCCCTCCCTCTTCCTTGTGTATTTCCCTCCCATATCACGACTTGCAGAATGAGGGCAATGTGGATAATTTCCCGGTTTTCCAGCTGGGCAACTCACCAAGAACAAACCCAGACATCAAGGCCAGACCAAAAAAATCTTCTTGTTTTAGACAGAAGACTCCTACATCTGGGGGATTTAATGCACCCACTGTACGCTCAGTGCATTTCCTGTGTCCGGAGCTTCTCTGCCTGCCGGCTCTGGTCGTGTAAGTTTCCATACCCTGCTGCCAACTTATAATAACAGAGGCAGCAGGCAGCAGGGTAGGAACGTCATAGCCCACTCTGTCCGTGGGTGCATGCTTTGCAAACCGAAACAAAGCTCAGAAGGTCTCATTGTAGGCCTTTCAGCCTTGACAGTGGTTGTGCCCAGACCACCAGGAGCCTGGAATTAAATACCCTCGGATCCAGTTCTCTACCATTAATGTTATCAGCTTCATCAAGTACTTCCTCTTTGAGTGGTGTCTGCAGAGAAATAAATAAATCAAGCTCCTACAAGTCCTGTTCCTGCCTGGATCCTGAGTCAAAAGTAAAATCTGAGTTGGATTATCCAGAACACTCTCCCTCCTTCATTGTTCCCAAAGATCTGGGCAGGAGCAGAGAGTGAAACCTCTCCAGGACATTGCATCAGTTCCTCTTTACCCTTGGCATGAAAGTTCTTCCTCTCCTGGTCCTCCCAGACTTCCTAAGGCTCGCCCTGAGTGCACACCCTCTCACTGAGCCTTGAAGCCCAGGACATCAAAGATAGCCTGCAGGTAACTAGATTACAGACCAACGCCTGTGTCCGTTGTAAGATTTGTAAGACGGGAGTGCACACCCTCTCACTGAGCCTTGAAGCCCAGGACATCAAAGAAAGCCTGCAGGTAACTAGATTACAGACCAACGCCTGTGTCCGTTGTAAGATTTGTAAGACGGGAAATCGATTCAGGAAATGGGATTTTTCAGTACATGGTCTTCATCATTCTTAAGTATTTTTAAACCTTAATATGCTTTTTATTTTATTTTTTTTATTTTTTTGTCTTTTGTCTTTTTCCGTGTCCGGCAACGGATCGCAACCCTCAGTGTTGCCCCCGTACCAGACCAGGGACCGGCAACGGGATTGCAAACCTCGGTGTTGCTCCCACGCCTCGCTCAGCCAGTGAGCGGGAGCCG
>NW_007727603.1:357003-372965 GCF_000696425.1 Galeopterus variegatus | reverse complement strand
TCTTAAGTATTTTTAAACCTTAATATGCTTTTTATTTTATTTTTTTTATTTTTTTTATTTTTTTGTCTTTTGTCTTTTTCCGTGTCCGGCAACGGATCGCAACCCTCAGTGTTGCCCCCGTACCGGACCGGGGACCGGCAACGGGATTGCAACCCTCGGTGTTGCCCCCGCGCCTCGCTCAGCCAGTGAGCAGGAACCGGTCCGTATGTGGGATCCGAACCCTCGGGCGGGAGCGCCGCCGCACCTCCCAAGCGGCGCACTATCCAGTGCACCACCGGGCCGGCCCTTAATATGCTTTTTAAAGAAAGGGAGACATTCTGTAAATGGCATTTAGAAGAAAATATATGAAAGTTTGGAATGAGACTCTCAAATAGTTGCTTATGATGGCCAAATTCTGTGACAAATGAAAAGTAAACTGTGGACAAAAGATATATTCTTTTTTATGGGCAGCAGAATTGAGATACATATTAACTATAAAAATAAAATTTGCCTTGTCTCCAAAAGATCACTGATCATTTCTATCATACTAATAACCTTAGTGATTAAAGTTAACTCCATTGGCTTAGTCAGTACCCTGTAAGCATTTGTATGTATTTGGGTTGAACTGAGGAAGTTAGTGCTTGTCATTCCAACCTGTATCCTTGCAAAGTTGATTAGGCACATTTTAAAAAAGAAAATTTATAATGGAAAATATCAAGCCTATACACAAGTAGGAAGAATTGTATAATGAACCAGTTGTGACAATCAACTCATGGCTAATCTTGCATCCTCTGTGTCCCTCCTACTCTCTCCTTCATCATGCCAGGTTATTTTAAAGCAAATCCCACATATATCATTTCATCTGTAAATATATCATATAGGTCTGAAAAGATAACTCTATAAAACCATAATCACAGAGATATCACATCACCTGAAAACTAGTAGTTCCTCAGGATCATAAATATCCTATGAAGGTTCACATTTTTCCGATTATCACATAAATGTTTTTTATAGTTTGAATCAGAATCCAAGCAAGGGTCTGTATATTGCACACAGTTGAGGTGTCGCAAGTCTCTTTCGATCTATAGGTCCCATTTATATCCTTCTCGTGTGTGTGTGTTTGGGCTCTCTGTCTGGTTTTTTTTTAAAAGAAGTTAACCATAGTTAGTATAACTTTTACCCTATCTTTTTTTTTCTCTGATTGTTTTTAAAATTTTCTCTTTATCTTTGGTTTTTAGAAGTTTGACTATGATATATATAGTTTTATAGTTTTCATTATGTGCATTCTGCTGCTGGGTGTTTGCTGAGTTTCTTGTATTTTTAAGTTTGTTGTTGATGATGATGTTATCAAATTTTGGATAATTTGGCTGTTATTTTTTTTCTTTTTCTTTTTCCGGCCCCATTCTTCTTATACTCTCCTTCTTGGACTCCAATTATATGTGTTTTAGACCATTTGATATGTTCCACAGGTCACTGAGGATTTGTCTGTTGTTTTTAAGTTGTATTAATCTGTCTTCAAATTTACCAACCCTTTCTTTTCTCATCTCCAATCTGCTATTAAGTTCATTCAATCTAATCTTTTATTTCAGGTATTACACTTTCCAGTTCTAGAGTCTTCATTCTGTTTTTTAACGGTTTCCATTTCTCTTCTGACAGTCTCTATCTGTTATCAGTCAGTGTAGTGTAATCCTGCCAACAACGCCAATTGTGGAGCTAGGGCTAGGGTCTGGTGCTTACAGACCCCTAGAGCCTGTTCACAAACCCTTCACACACAGGTCTGCGAGCTAGGTAACCAGACAAAATGGTCCTTGGAGCCTTGTTTGAAGAAGGAATAGTCTTTTTTTTTTTGTCCTTTTTTTGAGACCGGCCGCACCGCGCTCAGCCAGTGAGTGCTGTGAGCGCACCGGTCATCTCTATATAGGATCCGAACCCACGGCGGGAGCGCTCCTGTGCTCCCAGTGCCGAGAGTTCGCCACGGGCTCGGCCCAGGAATAGTCTTTATGCAGCACACACATGTCTAGGAATTAGGCAGTACAGGGGAGAAACTCAGAAACTCAGAAACTCAACTGCTATCAGCAAAGTCCAAAGAGAAACTGAGCAACTGCCAGCAGCGTAAACATTTTCTATTTTTAGACTCGAGCTCTCTGCTGGCCAGCTCTGCTAACTAACTGCAGAACACACAATAGCAATTAACTAAAATATACATGGGTGCACATGTACACTAACCCCACCCACACACAACTTGTTTACAAAGAATTAAGAATGTGCTGCTTGACCCCCCAACCAGACCTGAGCCAGGGAGCCTGACTAAATTATCCTATTTTCTCCACACTCATTATGGCCATCATTTCCTTTAAGTGCCTGAACTTATTTATAACAGCTACTTTAAAGTCTTTTTTTGCTGATTCTAATATCTAGATTATCTCAAGGTCTGAGATAGACAGACCTTTTTTATTATGGGTAACATTTTTCTGTCTCTTCTCATGTCTAGAAAGTTTTTGTTGGATACCAAACAACATAGATAACACATTATTGAGACTCTGTAGTAAGTTAGTTTTGCCTTTAGCCCTCAGCCAGATCCCTTTGTCCTGGAGCATAGCCATTACCCCTAAGGTGTGGCCCTTCTGGGGTAATGGATAGTCTGAGGCATTTACAGAGCCTTCTAACTTGATGAGACTCAAACTCAGAACTCTGTCTCTACTGCAGTAGCCAGTAGCTGAGATTTCTGCTCATGTTTTTTGACCATACAACTGTTGCTTTTCACTGAACTTGTTAGCATCTCCCCTGCACATGTGCTGTTTAAGAGTCAGACAAGAATTTGAGAGAGCTTTTACCAATTTAGTGACTATTCCCTATAAGGCTCTCTCCTTTGTGGGATTTGAAATCCTTCAATTTTCTGCCATTCTGACAGCTACATACTCATCTTCTGACATCTCAAGCAACTTTCTGTACATCTTCTAACTGCCCGGTGCATGGACTAGGGAGTACCCTCGGGGGAAAGCTGTGCAAGTATGGATCTCACTCTGTGCAGGGCCCTTCTTTCAAGAGTAAAATCCCCTTCGGATTTTGTCTGGTTTTGGTCACTCTTAAGAATCTTCAAATAGTTTCTTACATGTATTTTATCCAGATTCTATAATTCCTATCTGTAAAAAGGTTAGTGTGGTATAAGCTACTCTGCCATTGTTGAAATTGGAACTCCTCCTGTCCTTTATTAGATAAGTGGTAGCAGATCATAAATACTTGAATCTTGCTTTTCTTATCTAATCATAGAGCTGGGACAGCAGTCCTTAGCAAAATTTTGAGATACTCCCCATTCCATTTTACAGTTGCATAGTACTCCATTCTTTAGAGATATACTATAACCTATTAAACCAATTTCTTACTGATAGCTATTCCAATAATTAGGCACTTTTGAATTTGTGGCAACAGGTTACAAAATAAACCCTTCAAGGACATATCTTTTTTTTTTTTTTTTTTTTTTTTTTTTTTTTTTTTTCTCGGCGTTGCTCCCACACCTCGCTCAGCCAGTGAGCGGGAACCGGTCTGTATGTGGGATCCAAACCCTCGGCGGGAGCGCCACCGCACTCCCAAGCGGTGCACTGTAGCAGTGCACCACCGGGCCGGCCCAACGACATATCTTTTAATATCATGAACAATATTTCTTTTGTCCACTATCTTATATGATAGGTGAGATCTAATGAAATTTGAAAAGAGGAAAACATCTTCATTTTCTTGTTAACCCTGCCTAAAACTTGAAGAAACCACCACCTCTGTCTCTGTTTACTGATCTGTCAGATGCCCAGATCCCCATTATGTGTTCTTCATACAGATGTCGTCTTAATGGACAAAGGTGATATTTTTGATTTGCTTTACTTAGAACCATGGACAAGTCTTTGAGTGGAACAGGGACCTGCAAACATGCACATCTTTTTGGCAAAAAAGTTCCAGGAACAGACATGGCCAGAGAGACCTCATTGAGATGGGTGTGGAGACGTGTAGAAAGCTCCATTTTTGTGGCAGATTCCTGTCCTTCTGAGCCTTAGGAGGGACACCCAGAGCCACATGTATGCTGGCCCATACCTTGATCCACCTTCTAGAGCTACTCCTGTTGCTGAGCTGTGTACACTTCTGATGTTGTCCTTGCTCAGATGTCACCAGCTTGAAATTTCAAGTGGGGTGGGGTGGAGGGTGGTTTGGGGTATCCATCCATCCTTACTCTTACTTACCTCTACCTGTCTCTGAGCATTTGTTGGGTCTGTGCTCCTAAAAGTTCTTTCATGTACAACAAGATTGTCATTACGTAAGTTAGGGCCTCTGTCCATGCTTAGAGTAGGTTTTGATGTGACTTTGTGCCCCGGTTTTTGTGAAGCAAAGTGACAGGTATTGTAATGAGTGCACAGATTCTAGAATCTGACCAGAGTCTGGTTCTAATCCCCACGCAGCTGCATGACCGTGGGTGAGTTGCTTAACTTCTTAATGCCTCGGTTCTGTCATCTGTAATACAGGTGCAGT
Source organism: Galeopterus variegatus (assembly GCF_000696425.1). NCBI lineage: Eukaryota > Metazoa > Chordata > Mammalia > Dermoptera > Cynocephalidae > Galeopterus > Galeopterus variegatus. Next base: position 368,474 of record NW_007727603.1, on the reverse strand, counting down.
AGTGGGATCTCCTGCTTAGAAGTGTCGTAAGATTTAAGCAATAAAATCCAGTACCTAGGATATAGTCACTGTTAATCATTATTATCATTAATACCAACAACTCCTAGAAGTAGAGAATATGAAAATTTGGTTGTGAAAATATAAGTCAATGAAAGCATCTAGAGGGAGATTCCTAAGGACCTTTCTGACTCCGAAAGCTACACGGAAGAGTCAAGTGAGAGGAGGATAAAGAGTGGACGTTTGGCTTCATTGTTTTATAAACCACTGAAAGGTGATTCATGGTATGTTTGTAGACACTCTTAGCTTGTCTAGTGGTAGGAAAATAATTTCAATATGTACATTTTAACTTTTTTTAAGCAGTGAGAGACACCCTGCATCCTGGGCAGAAAGGCACTACGTGCACCTAACACACTCTGCTGTGTCTTGCTTTAGCGCCTCAGTGAGGTCCCTGTCCTGCCAGTTCGCTGCAGTCTGTGACTCTCTCCTTCTGCCCCACAGATAACTGTGTCCAGAGGACCCCCAGGCCATGCGTGGAGAACGTGCACCACAACCCTCCCACCATTGAACTGCTGCACCGCTCCAGGTCCCCCGTCACCACGAACCACCGGCCTTCCCCCGACCCCGAGCAGCGGCCCCTCCGGTCCCCCCTGGACAACATGATCCGCCGCCTCTCCCCGGCCGAGAGGGCACAGGGGCCGAGGCTCCACCAGGAGAACAACCACCAGGAGCCCTACCCTCTGTCCGTGTCTCCCATGGAGAATAATCACTGCCCGCCGTCCTCTGAGCCCCACCCGAAGCCAGCCAGCCCGCGGCAGGAGAGCACGCGCGTGATCCAGCTGATGCCCAGTCCCATCATGCACCCCCTCATCCTGAACCCCCGGCACTCCGTGGATTTCAAACAGTCCAGGCTCTCGGAGGACGGGCTGCACAGGGAAGGGAAGCCCATCAACCTCTCTCACCGGGAAGACCTGGCCTACATGAACCACATCATGGTGTCTGTGTCCCCGCCGGAAGAGCACGCCATGCCCATCGGGAGAATAGCAGGTGAGTGAGTGTCCCCTCAGCGCCTGCAGCCAGCCTCGCTCCATGCCCAGGCGGTGCCCCCCGAGGCCTGGGGAGGGCATGTGGAGGCTTCTGCCTGGATGAGGCAAAATCCCTAACGGCCTGCTGAATGAGCCGCTGGGATGGGGTGGTCAGTGACCCTCAGAAATGTTACAAAACAAATGTCCTACATCCAGCTTAGAGGAGAGTCACATCAGAAGCATGGCTAAGGGAAAACATTGAAAATAAAAGGTTTAGAAGCATGCTGATGGCCCTTCCTGAAGTTTCCAGCAGCTAATTAATGACCAGGCATAGCATAATGAACCGTTGTCTCAGATTCAGGCCTGTAGTTCCAGCCTACAGGCAGTACCTGGGGTGTAGCCTTCACCTTGGGAAGCGGTAGGAAAGGAAAATAGGTATTGGAGCAGGTGTTGCTGGGTCATTTGGACAGAGGAAACCACTTCCCAAATTCTTTTTTGTTATGATGACAAGCCCAAATTTGCTTACCTAAGGCAAGAAACCAGTAGAAACCAGTGAAAAAAAATCTATACACTATATTTTTGCTGGTGTGCCCATAATTTGCATGAAGTCATTCCCTGGAAGTTTAATCCTCTAACCATTTGACAAGGTTAGCTCTTTTCCCAGAGCAACTCTCCACTCGTGAGACATTTGTTGAGCGCCTACCCTGTGCAAATAAATGCAGCAGGAGTAGGGGATACATAGCCGATTTAACACACGCTGTCTTTTTCCTTAAGGAATTTAGAATATCATGGGAGAGACAAAAGTAAAAGCCTAAGATATAGGGCAGAATGAAATAAGTCCTATGTCCCACTCGTTCAGTGTACAAACGTTCATTGAGCATCTACTGTGTGCCAGAATAATAAAGGGCTGTGGAAGCAAAGCGGAAGGAAGATGCATTTTGACTGGAGGACCCAAGGACAGCCCTGCAGGGGATACTCGGTACTGAAATGATCATGCTTTCCATAGTGGGAGGGGGCCTGGAGGCAGGAGAGGACAGGCTTATCCAGGGAACAGTGAGAAATGCCCCTTTCTCCATGAGCTGATGCCCCAGGACAGACCTTGCTCAGACCACCGGCATGCAGCTGTGCTCATAGCAACGTAATGACAGGTACTCACTCCTGCAGGCCCACTGTGCCTCTGCCTCAACTCACTGTCCCTTTTTTATTTGTCATTTGTTTCCAGATTTCTCACTGGCCCCAAGTGCACCTCCAGTGTTGCCTCGATTTTATTGTTATTTATAACTTACCTCAGGGATGTTGAATCAAGAAAATAAAATGGTGAATTAAGATGACTATGTATTTAAAAAGCTGTGAAAAACGAAATGACACGTTTGGGATTCCATTTTAAAGGATGGGGCAGGGTCGTGGGGTGGGAGTGAATGTAATATACATGAGGTCAGCCATGAGCTAACCGATGGTCACATGGCTGGGGATGGACATATGGGGTTCACGTTACTGTTCTCTCTACTCTTATACAGACATTAGGGTTTTTTTACTAATAAAAAGGAAAAAAAAAAACTGGGGAAAAAAGAACGGGTGATAAAGAAGTAACGAGCTTAGGCAGAACTTGTGAATTTCCCCAGATAACTGGAGAAAGAGGATGGGGTCCGTGTATGGCTGTGAATAATATAAAAGACCTATCTTGGGCTTCCCAGGCCAAGACCCTTCTTGTCTATACATACCCGTCCTGTCTTGTTTCTTGCACAGTGTGTACAGCAGTGCTTGACATGTTGCAGATACTTCTTACTTGTCTATAATTCTCAGGACAGCTCTCTGAGGCAGCTTATTACTGCTATATTCATCTCATGTGGACGGATCCTTTGTACAGGGGAAACCATGGAGGAAACAGAGCCTCAGCAAGGCAAAGGACTTTGCCCAAGGTCAGACAGGGGCTGGGTGACCAGGTCCACAGGACAGTCCTTGCTGCCCCCTTAGCTGCTGTCCGTAGTGCTGCCCTGGTGAAGTCTGGCCTCCTTGTCAGGATCTGTCAAATCCACCGCTGTGACACTGTCTTGACCACAGACTTTGGGAATCTGAGATAAGACCATAAATCAAGAGGAATAAATTGTTTAGACTTAAGGAATTAATTTTCCATGTTTAGTAGGTTGTAAATTTTAACATATTAGTCTCGTAAAATTATACCACTTTTTCATCTTATGCCTGAACATCAGAGTTGTTTGGCAGTGGGTGCGTCCCCTCGGTTCAGAAGCTGGTGCCGCCCGCATGATGCACCCTGGAGTCTGTGGACTCCCCCTCTCTTTTGAACACACAGAGAGGAGGAATCTCTGCTGTTCACTATGGCTCTAGGAAGGCAAATATTCATGTAAAATAACCCCAGTGCCCAGGTCTTTGGGGGAATGCATTAACTCCCTCAGTAGGACAGAGTCCCCTAAGACTGATTATTAATGCTCTGATGGTATGTTCAAAAGTGTTTAAATCTCCAGCTGTATGTATTTACTAATATAACCAAATCCAAGATGAACTAATTTAACTGAAAGGCATTGTTTTTCTTAGGAGTAAAATGAGAGAATTGGACTGGATGGTTTCTAAGGTTCCTTCCAGCTCTGCAAGTCTGTGCTCTAACACTTTGTCTTGATTCCGTAATGCTCTGAAGAAAACTCACCACATCCCTAGGCTCCTTCTTCTTTTGGGGTACTCCTGCTTCTCTACCCCAACCCTTCTGGTCTTACTTGGCTACTCAGATCCTTGTATAATTGATTCTATTTATGTAAGGTAGAATCCATTGCGTGAGTCCTATACACAGTGTAAAGTTGTATCATTACTGAACAGCCATAAAAAGTCTCTAAATCTCTATAAAGCATCTGTTAGATGGATGAGAAAACTTAGTTTCTTTTTAAATAAGTACAGCACAGAAAGAAATGAGGTGCTGAATGTCACTGATGAGTACCGGCGCTGGAGAGTACAGATGGAAAGACTACTCATGAAAGTGGATCAAAACACAAAGCCAAGCTCCTGCCACTCAGGTGTAATTTGCCCAGGTACACTAGGATTCTTGTGTTTGGACGCCTTCTATGTTTAAGCTACTGTTCTGCCTTCTTGCGTGGGTGAGGGCAGGTTCAAGAAGATGTAGGACACAGTGTGTATCTGGAAAGAGCCGGGCGCCGGTAGCTATAAAAGTGGAGCGTGTGATGTGCGTCTTAGAAGGGCTCCTATTAGGTCCAGTAGGAAGTCGGGGTAGGGATGTCAGGTAACACTGCAGGCGGGGGTAGCTTTCAGCTGTGCTTAGATGAATGCTTAGAATAGAGGCAAGTGGAAATTAGATCCAGGGGGAAAAATTTCCAGGAGCCAAGCAAGATAGGGCCCAGTGTATTTTTTCTATTTCAAGTAGAAATATAAATCCAAGAGTCCAGGTCTGTCCTGGTCAATTAAAAATCCATCATTTCTTATAAATTCTTTTGGGTTTTTTTTTTTTTTTCCACTTTTCAATATCTCTGAAGTTGGGATACATCACAAGACATTACATGCAAAGCATGACAGTTTTCTTAAGTATAATCAATAAAGAAAATTCAGTAGGTGGTTGACAGGTTACATACAAACCACAAATGAGATCCATTTAAATATAACATGTAGCTTATTTTTAAAGGTGTCCCCTACTTTTCAAAAGATAAGAAGGACCTGCTGTTAAGAGTTTAACAAGTTGGAATGGCCAGCACTTAAGGGAGAGAGTTTAACATAGAACAAGACAAGATCCCTGGGTTCTGTTTTTTATTGAGTAGCCAATGGTGTGTGTAACGATGAGCAAGTTACTTCTTTCTGAGCTTATTTTCTATTTATTATCTTCAGGAAAGGATTCCTGGGAGGCTAGAGGGGTAGCAGGAAGCATCTGTCAATCTTCTCAAACTTTACCTAACAAAAGTTTTACTGGCTTGTGTCCTGCCGGTGCGTTTCATAGCCAGAGTATATTGGCCTCGTGCACCTGTAGGGGGATGAGGCGCGACTCTGAACGATGCTGTGAGTCATGTTTTTAGTAGGTGTTGAAATTCCTTCTTAGGACTAAATGATTTCAAAGCTAGAAGGGTCTTTTACAGATGAAGGAACTGAGATTCAGACAGGTCAAGAACCCAGCCTCGAACTTCTGTCCAGCTTTCTTCCCAAAATGCTTGTTTTCTTCTGGCCTTGGACTCTCAAGCAGGAATTGGAAACTGTGGCCCGTGGGCCAAATCCAGCCGCCACTTGCTTTTGTAAATTGTTTTATTGCAAAGCAGCCACACCCATTTATTTAGTATTGTCGGTGTCTTCATTCATGTTACAGTGGCAAAGTTGAGCAGTTACGGAGATTGTATGGCCAGCAAAACCTAATAATGTCTACTAATTGGCCCTCTACAGAAAAAGGTTGCTGCCCCCTGCTTTACCACATTGTTGCCTTGTGGGGTCCGGATGCTTGGTTATAGGCATAATGTAGGATGCAGATGTAGAAAACACTGTCCCTGCTCTCCAGGAATCGCCTGCATTCTGGATGACGAGGCATGTCTGAGACATGTTACAGGTACACTAACGAGTGGTGTAAGAGTAGACACGTTCTGGACTGCAGGCTATGTTTGCAGACCCACCCAGAATAGTTACAATAACATCATTAACATAAATAAAATGCGGCTAAGAGAAATTGTTTCTTTATACATTTGAATTATGCAGTTCTTCATTCATTCATTCATTCAAAAATGATCATGCATCTACTATGCACCAAGCATTGTTCTAGGTGATAGAGGTACAGTGTCTCTAAGTGCCAAATTTTGCATCTTTGCTGACCTAAGGCAATACCCCTGTTGTGTCACACCATCAAACAGACTAATTTCCTATTCTGGTTTCAGATACAGACAGCTAAAACTTTTTCTATTATTATTATTGTGGTAAAACATATATAACATAAGAATTTCCATTTTAAGCATTTTTAAACATACGATTGCATGGAATTAATTACATTCACAGTGCTGCATAACCACTATAGACAGCTAAATCTCAAGGGACATTTTTTAAGTTATTTTGGTTTTCTCTTAAAGTTTTTAAATTTCATTTAAACCTGAGCTGCCAGATTTTCTGTCTGCTTGTCCCTTCCTTGGCTTTAATCCAAAAATCTGCTGAGGAAGAAGATTCATTGGTAAACCGAGAGTTGTTTTATAATCCATTCTCAGCCCCTCATTCACTACACAAGTCTGGGGGACTTCAGAAGTCTGTACAGATTTGATTGTTCAAAGTCCATGACCCACCCAAATAGAGAATATTCTCTTTCTGTTTATCTCCCAACTTTTGCCAAAGTCTCTCTATCTTCTTTGCAAACCCGAACTTCTTCCTGGTTTGTGAGGCTGTCATTGACTGGTCGGGTCACCAGTCCTACAGCAGGTAAGACAGGAACCCAGCTCATGGTCTCCTCCCCCCCTACCCTCTCATAACCCTCTTCACGGCAGTCTTTCAGATCCTTAAAGGCAGTCTTTTGGGATCTTAAAAATATGTTTATTAAATATCGAGTTTACATCTTTAACAGAAACCAAAGATTCTAATCAGGGACACATCAAGTCTCCTGTGTTGCTTATTTGCCACCTGACCAAAACAACGAAAGTTCTCGATTTGGTTTATATTGACTGGATGAGATATGTACACAGTGAAATTCAATTTGGAAGCCTCTACTCTTAAGTCAGATGGAGAAAAAGTAGCTAGAAACTCCAGGGAGACATTTGGAGGCTCATCTGCAAGGGCTTCGAGGAGCAGAAGTCACTCTGTATTCTGACCTCCTGCTTCTGTCTCTACTTCCTCTGCAGAAGTGTTTAGTGCTGGTGAAATCAGTTCCAAATGAAGCTCATGGACTTGAGCCTCATGGGCAGCCCTACAGGCTTAACGTGAAGTCTAAAGGGACTTGTATGACAATGATGGGACAAGTCCCATCCCTGGGCCTTGCTGGTAAGGTGTGGAGGTGTGCATACGTGTGTGTGTGTGTGTGTGTGTGTTTGCACACATGTGTGTTTGTGTAGGTATCTGTGTTTGCAAGAAAGAAAAGACAGGGTTGTGGGGTGTCTCCATGAGCCTGAAGGATTCCAGTTTTTTAGCACCAACGGAAAGAGTCACTTCCTCCTGCCCTGTCTCAGGGAGGTAACCTTCTACAGGCCCTACAGCCCAGAACACTCTAGAGCTCCTGGCGCAGGGTCTAGTTGACAGACAGCCTGAGCTGTTCCTGGGGAAGCAGTGTGGACCTGTGGCAAAAGTTTGGACTTGGTGTCAGCAGGATTTAAATCCAGTTCCCAAGAAGAGGTGCTTAATGTCCCCAAAGCCTCCTTCCCTTGTCTGTAATGTTGAGAATACCCATTTCTGGGCACTGTTGACTGTTGAGATAATACTGTGGATATATTAGCAGAAGTGGGATAACTACTAAATGTCAGTGTCCCTGATACTAACAGTTAGCTCTGCTTCACTGCAGAGCTGCCATACTCTGGATCTAAGGGGCAATGAGGGGAGGGTGTGGGTACAGCCAGGACGGCTGCCCTCCGGAGCTGGCGCAGGACATTGACAGGGAAGGCATGCGCATGGCACTTCTGTTTCAAGCGATGCTAACTGCAGAGTGCTCCACTTCAAGGCCACCCTAGCTTCCTATGTCCTTGGAGATTTACTTCTGTGCCTCTTCTTCCCCTCCTCTGAGGCTTTGCCTGATGTTCGTTAGGAGGAGATGGATAAGATGGTGGCGAGGGCCTGAAGAGCTTTGGGGAGGGGAGGATCTGTCACTCCAACAGGAATACGCCAACCGGCTGAGTCACTGCACTTTATTTTCAGTGGGAATGACTGAGACATCAAAGAGCCCTGAAAGAAAAGGGCATTTCAGGACAATATTTTTAAAAGATAAAGCAGCAACAGCACAGTGGCTGGGGGGAGAATAGTAGAAGCTGGAGGAGACTGGTAATTCCAGTTTGCTTAAGGGTGCACACTGCTGTCCTGCAGTGTCCCTGCCTCTGCAGACCCTAGAGTGAGTTCCCAGGCTGGCCCACACCTGAGCAGAGAAGAGTCTAGGGCGGCATCCAGCTGTAAGACTCAAGTTTCAGAGACCAGTGTGTCCCGGTCTTCTCCACACCTTATGCAATTGGATATGAAAAGGTCTAGCCTCGTTTGCAGCCATGGTTCCTCTGTCCCTGGTGAAGCCAGGAAGCCCAGCTTTGTATTCTTTGCTTCCGCCGCTCCTTCCCCCAGTCAGTGTGCCCCGATGCACATATGGTTTCTGTTTTCCTAGCCACAGCAAGCACATGCAGTTGCCCACTGTAAACACCTCTGCGTATCAACCCAGAGTTAGCCGCACTGGATTTATCAACTTTGTGCTTCTGGGGAGTGGCTGATCTAGAATGGAGAAGGAAAAGACAAGACTGGGGGCAGATGGTCCCTGAACGTTGTTAAACCCATGTTTCTATAAACAGAGTTTCTCAACCTCAGCACTCTTGATACTTTGGGCCAACTAATTCTTTGCCATGAGGAGTTGTTCTGTGCATTATGCATTATTTTAGCAGCATCTCTGGCCTCTACCCACTAGATGCCAGTAGCACCCTCCATCCCAGTTGTGACAACCGGAAATGTCTCCAGATATTGCCAGATGGGAAATCTCTATCCACCTCCACCCCTGTTTAGAGCCACTGCTGTAAAGCATAGTAGCAACTTTCCATTTTGAATGTTACTTTACCTGTTTTGTTGCTGAACTTGAAATAAATTTATTAATTCTTAGGTAATAAATTTTAAAAAATTAAACAGGGACACTCATCTTCTCTCTGTTGATAATTACACCCATGGAACTCTGGTTTACAGACAATATATTTAAGACAATATAAAATGACTTTCTTAGAAGCTTTCCTGAAATTTAAATTAACCACCATCATTAAGCTTTCTCTTTGTCAAACACTTGATTTGCCTACTCAAATTTTTTAAATACCAGATTTGTCTAGCATGGTTTTTTTCTTTAGAAACCATGTTGGTTATGTGTAAATTGCCATCTTTTTACAACCTCTGCTCTGTGAGTTTATACAATGAATCTCTGGTAGGAGACAGATGTGGGAATGAAAATATTTCTCCTTAACCACAGGAAGGGATTTTTTACAATGCCTTTTAGCTGCAGATACCCAGCATACCTCACCCAGCAGGAAAGAGAGAGAACTTGCTTTCTGTAGTTGGAAAATGGCACTTTACTCCAGCTAAACCCTTTATAAACTTCTTCTCATGGAAGAGACAACCCAAATAATGGACATTTCTTTAAAATACCCACATGCCTTGATATAGAAGAAAGCCCTTTAGTTTAAGAAAAACACATTTAAAATTAATACTTTGTGATACAAAAAATATTTTTTACACATGCATGTTCAAGTGCTTTGTAGTGGTATCAATAGTGGTATAAAAGCCACTTGTACTCTGAGCTGGAAATAACTGCTTTATGCCACAAAATTCCTGTTGCTACCTCCATTTGTAACTGAGTAATTCAATATGTCTTGAATGTCAACATTTTTATTACTCAGCAAATGTTGGGTTTGCTGGATTAAATGTCATTTAAAATGATCAGTTGGCAGCTTGTTTGGGGTTGTTTTCACATTTATGAAAGTAAAGGTTTGCAAGATGCAAATATCCTTGAAGCTTACAGTTTGCTGGATTAAATGTCATTTAAAATGATCAGTTGGCAGCTTGTTTGGGTTGTTTTCACATTTATGAAAGTAAAGGTTTGCAAGATGCAAATATCCTTGAAGCTTACAGGTACAGTCTGCTCTCTGGTAAGCCCTACCTTCATTTGCCATCCAAAGAGTAGATAACATTCTAGATCCCATTTGGATGCATCTGCAAAACCAACATGGTACCCCAGTGCTGGTTAAGCCCTTACTTGGAGAAGTGGTCTGGTTCACGTTTCACTGTTTTATAAGAAATAGGATGTACCATGACAGCAAAAGAGAAGTGACAGAGATAATGCAGCAAAAACCCTTGTGCAGATGGGGATGGGAGAGGAACCACCCACTTTAAGTTTCAGCTCCGCAGCGGGCGTCTGACTGGAATGCCCCCTGCCTAGAGCTGAGAGGACAGCTGGTGTCTCACCCATCTTCATGCAAACAGAAAATGTCTTTATATCAAACTGTAAAAGACAACCAAGTGGTTTCTTTTTTTTTTTTTTAAAGATGACCGGTAAAGGGATCTTAACCCTTATCTTGGTGCTGTCAGCACCACGCTCTACCTAGTGAGCCAGCTGGCCATACCTATATAGGGATCCGAACCCATGGCCTTGGTGTTATCAGCACCACATACTCCCGAGTGAGCTACGGGCCGGCCCTCCAAGTGGTGTCTTTATTGCTAAATTTTATTAAATTGAACATACTAGAGAATCACATTTCCAATCCAGATGAATCCAAAGGTGTCGTCAGCCTTTTTGCAATGAAAATGACTGTGACCCTGTAGAGGGACAAGGGGGATGGTTATGTGAAAACCACCTTTGTTTCTTATAATTTACTGGCATCTTATATGATAATGTTGAGTTTTGTCAGATGTTCTCCAGTTGGAAGAGATTGCAGGAAATTAAAATGTATCTGCCATTTAATGGTAGAACCAAAACTGAACAGTTAAACCATACCTCACTTCTTATCTTAGTCTGTTTGGGCTGCTGTAACAAAATACCATAAACTGGGTGGCTTATAAACAACAGAAATTTATTTCTCACAGTTCTGGAGGCTGGGGATTCCAAGATCAAGGGGCTGGCAGATTCAGTGACTGGTGAAGGCCCATTTTCTGGTTCATTGACAGCACCTTCTTGCTGTGTTCTTATGTGGTGGAAGGGACAAGGGGTTTCTCAGGCCTCCTGTTTAAGAGTGCTAATCCCACTCATGAGGGTGGAGCCTGTGTGACCTGATCACCTCCCAGAGGTCCCATCTGCTAACACCACAGGGTTAGGATTTCAACATGTGAATTTGCAGAGACAGGAACACTTGGACCACGGCAGTTCTCTGTTTGCTGTTTGGAGTGAAGGTGATACAAGACCAGGAGGTACCCTGAGGGGTAAAGACACTGGCCTAGAAGGAGCTGAATAGGCATTTCTCAAAGGAAGATGTGCAGATGGTCAACAGATACGTGAGAAAATGCTCAGCATCACTCAGCATCAGGGAAATGCAAATCAAAACCTCATTGAGATACCATCTCCCCCCAGTGAGACTGGCCAGTATCAAAAAGATAGAGAATAACAAATGCTGGCGAGGATGCAGAGAAAGGGGAGCCCTTCTACATTGTGGGTGGGACTGTGAATTAGTGCAGCCATTATGGAAAACAGCATGGGGTTTCCTCAAACAGCTACAGATAGAACTGCCACATGATCCAGCAGTCCCACTGCTGGGTGTACACTCAAAGGAATGGAAATCATCATGTCAAAGGGACACCTGCACTCCCAGGTTTATCACAGCTCTA
>NW_007727603.1:355508-356410 GCF_000696425.1 Galeopterus variegatus | reverse complement strand
ACACCGAGGGTTGCGATCCCGTTACCGGTCAGTAAAAAAGACAAAAAGGAAAAAAAAAAAAAGAAAATTGTGGTATATCTACACAATGGAATACTACTCAGCCATAAAAAAGAATGAAACTCTGTCATTCACAGCAACGCAAGTGAACTTAGAGAAAATTATAAGTGAAATAAGCCAGGCACAGAAAGAGAAACGCTGCATGTCCTCACTCGTAAGTGGGAGCTAAAAAAAATTTTTTTTAATTTTTGAAAAAAAGAAAGATAAACAATCTCAATAATTTGTTGAACTTTTAAAAGAAGAGAACAGAACTGAGGCCACCAGAGGTGGGAAAGGGGGAGGGGGGAGGAGGGGTTACTGAGAAACTGGTACAGGGCCACAAAAAATGATTATGTAATGATTACATTGTGTAATGGTGAATATACTAATTATCCTGATTTAAGCATCACGTATTGCACACAGGTATGGATATGCACTTTTTTGTATGTACCCCACAGGTACATACAATCAATTATGTTTCAATAAATGAAAAAAAAAAATAGAAAAGACAGCCTACTTCAAAGCTTTGCCTAGAAACTAGAATCATCGTCCTTCAGGTGTCTTTTCTTTAAATGAGCTAGGTTATTCTCAGTCTGCAGTAGTGTGGCACTGACTTTTCAAGGCGCTCTATGGTGCTTGAATTGGCCCCTGGCCACAGCTGTTGTTAAAAGGGGGTTCACACGGCCAGGGCTGTGGCCTGGTTGTTTTAAGGAGGATGCCACTCATCCTGTTCCAAAACATAACAAATTACACATCACATTAATTTTTAGACACAGATAATAGGGATGAAAGGATGCATAAGGGATACTAAAGATTTAGGATCATTGCAAGGTTACTGGTAGTTCCTTGAAAGATTAAGCTTCCTG
>NW_007727603.1:335324-355112 GCF_000696425.1 Galeopterus variegatus | reverse complement strand
GAAAGGATGCATAAGGGATACTAAAGATTTAGGATCATTGCAAGGTTACTGGTAGTTCCTTGAAAGATTAAGCTTCCTGGAAAATGCCACATTTTATGCCAGTTTCTTTCGCTTTTCAAAGAGAAAGACGGATTTCACAAAGGATGCACTAAGCAGAGTTAAACTTTGCTCCAGAAAGCCCTAAGATTTTACAGATGTATACCTGTTAAGAATGGCAATCTCACTGGGAAGCATGGCATAGTGCGGGCTTCGGAGTCACGCAGAGCCTGCAGTCCTGCAGGTCACTCACAACCCTCCCAGCCCCAGCTTCCTGGTCCATAAAACAGGGATAGCAACAGCACCTGCCTGAAAAGGTGGTGTAAGGGTCACATGTAACGACAGTGCCTGCAAATAGCACCTGATAAATATCGTTGCTGTTATTTTTATTACTTTCTCTGCACTTGCATTGTCACTAATACAATAACCCTGTCAAGTAAGTGCTATTCCCATTTCATAAATGATTAAATAGAACCTCGGGGAGATGAAGAAACTTGCCCAAGTGAATTCCCCTTGCCTGACTGAATTCCTCTTGGAAATACACCCCAAAGAAGGGTATATTTCTTTCTCTGGGATGTGAGCGTGTTGCCTCTAAGATATTCCAAGTCTCAACTGGACACTCCACTCCCAGGTGTGCCATGCCCAGGCCTCACCCATAGTAAGAAAGAGCACATTGTAGTGCAGGAGTCTGGAGTTCAATCCCAGTGACCTCAGGCAAGTTCAGATGAGAAATAACACATGTAAAGCAACGAGGCGTTCAACCATCCATTACCAGCCATCCTGGCTCGTGCTTATCAAAAATAGGTACTCCCAGATCATACAGAGGACACCTGGAAATTGGTGTCTCTTATCCTCATCCGGAGGCCAGTCCAGCATCAGCCAAACCTGGAAGGTACTTGTCTATCTCTACCTACCTAGCAAGGCTCTGATAGAGGGCAAACCACAGACCTTTATAACAAATCCAGAAAGCAGTAGAATGAGGGAAAGGTGTGTGTCACATCTTCTCCTTTAATTTACCCACCCACAGCCATGGCCTAGGCCTAGCACTGTGCCTGACCCACACTGAGTCACTTAATAAATAAGTGCTGCCTGACCGAATGATCAAACATCAGTTCTGCAAATAGAGAACATGATTTTTTGCACTGGGTTCCTAAATGTTAAAGACCTCCAACGTATGATAGAATGACAATATCTATATTTCTTTTTAAAACCATGCTAGCCACAGATCCCACAGTCAACGTCACCAGGCCACGTAGTTTTTCTTTTCCCACAGTTTTTCACTCACTGCTCTTTTTTGGCCAGGTTTTAGCCTAGCCCAGCCTTCCCATCGTTACCCATTCAGCCTCTCCCGCCAACACCGAAACGATCCCTCACCCCCACCATTTTTCACCACGCTGCTCTCTTTGGAACGTCGGGCTCTCGCCCACCTCTGGCCTTCCAGTCTGTTTTTAGCCCACTTGCAGAGCCGGTTCGCTCGCAGTCAGAGCTTGCTCCTTGGCTTTCATGTGGGCTCTGCTCAAATTCAAGTTTTGGTCATGACCATGGGCAACTCCTTTCCTCCCTCTGGGTCGCTGTGTCCTCATCTGTGGAAAGAGGCGCTGGCTGGGATGATCTCCCGGCCTCCACGGGTCAAAGGTCACACTTCTCCAACATGGTCACACTTGATGTCTCTGGACCTTAGTTTCCTCACTGTAAAAAATGAGGAAGTCAGACAATCAGTCCAAACTACGCCAAGGCAGTTACTAGATTCTTTCTGATTCTTGTTGTTAGTGCCCCCACAAGAAGCATTTTCAACAGTGTTTTCTTGCCCTTTTCCTCTGTAGACTGTAGACTGCTTTGGGATTACGTCTATCAGTTGCTTTCTGACAGCCGGTACGAAAACTTCATCCGATGGGAGGACAAAGAATCCAAAATATTCCGGATAGTGGATCCCAATGGACTGGCTCGACTGTGGGGAAACCATAAGGTAAAAGGGCACCAGATACGTGCTCTATAAACTAGCGCCAAAATAAAGTCTTTATCTCAGGACTGGAGGATAATTGTCTGTCTTCTGCTTCCTAAGTCTGCCCATGATTATTTGGTTTATTCCTCACTGGGCAAACAATTAGACAGTTGCAGAGGGAAGGAAATAATTAAAGATGCCTCTTTTCATTTGTTACTTAGCCGGGTGCCCATTAACTCGGCACATCCCAGTTTGGTAGGAATAACCCTCATCTCCACTAGCCGTGCTGGCACTAGGAACTGGGTGACAGGGAAGTACTGCGAGACTATGACTCACAAGGGACCTTTGGGAAGTGTCACTTCTGTTCTGCTCAGTTAGAAACTCCCATGTTCATAAAAGCCCATTTCTACATGGAAAATATTTATATTCTGACCATGAAACATCCTCTTTGCAAGCAAATGGTGCAAGAAGTTTGATTGCCCCCACAATCTTCCAAACTGGGAGGAGGGGATGGAATTTAAAACATAAAAGTCTTTTAGAGTAAGGATGACTGTCCAAGTGTACACATGAAAAAGTGGGTAACTGTGATCTAGGCCAGGCAACGGACAGGTAGATCTGAGGCCAAGCCTGAAGGCGCTGAGGTGGCACAGCCCCAGACCCGCTGAGCAAGGGGTCAGGCAGGCACAGCCAAAGAAGGCAGCCGCGCTCTGGCCGCAGGGAGGAGGCCCTGCTGTGGGCCTTGACCAAATATGGCAGGCCCGCCGCCAGGCATTGCAGCGTGAGTCACCGGGAAAGATCCCCGTGCACGCCCCCATGCTGCCGGAGCCCCAGGGCTCGGACCGCTGCATGCTTGCTTCCAGAACAGGAATTTAAACAACAAAAAAATCTCTTCCTTAAAATGACAGACCAGAAGCACAAGTTTGAGAAAGGTCATTGCAACAATAAAAGAAGTTGTGTGGGGGTCAGAAGGTGAAGGATGACCCACAGATGTGGCGGGGGGGACCCGCAGGAAATTCCTCGGGCATAGCAGAGAGCAGTCTGGGCACAAGGGAATACAGGAGGCTGCTGCGGGCTCCACTTTATTAGCTGGAGCCCCGGCACTTCTGACAAAGGGTGATTCACCTTCGGAGAAACCGTCGGTGACCATGTGTGAAAAAGCCAAGAGGGTGGGAACGCAGGGGCCCGGATGGCGGCAGCTTAACAGGTAGAGGTCCCAAGCTGGCAGGGCCGTGCAGAGCAGCCGGAGAGCTTTGTTTTAATAGCTCCCCCAGTGCTTTTTTTGAGATTCATTTCATTGTGTCTTTGTGCTTTTTTTCTCTCTTCCTCCTTTGAACAAACAGAACAGAACAAACATGACCTATGAGAAAATGTCCAGAGCCCTGCGCCACTACTACAAACTAAACATTATCAGGAAGGAGCCGGGACAAAGGCTTTTGTTCAGGTAGCACTTCCTTTTTCTCCTTTCCTTCTTCTGGGAGGATACTGTTTTCTTTAAATGAGGGGGAGAAGGGAGACTGTTAAGATCTCTGCCTGCCGATCTGAGACCCAAGGCCATCATTGTTACAAATTGAATACCGGGTGCTGGTTTGTTAGGATTTAAGGGAAAAAATTTTACTTTTTTATGTTTGTCCTGTAGTAAAGCCAAAACTAAACAAACACAATCTGATTCACCTTTAAAATAACACAGTGACCAAATAATATTATCTGGTATTGAACTACAAATTGAATACCAGGTGCTGGTTTGTTAGGATTTAAGGGAAAAAATTTTACTTTTTTATGTTTGTCCTGTAGTAAAGCCAAAACTAAATAAACACAATCTGATTCACCTTTAAAATAACACAGTGACCAAATAATATTATCTGGTATTGAAATCCGGTGTAGTTAAAGGGAGTAACCAGAGGAACGTTGTCAATGGCAAAGCAAGGAATTAAATCTAGGCTTCCAGGTGACAGCCCCGTAAGCTACTTTCTGAGCCAGTATTTGTCAAACTGTGGGTAATGACCCGTAGTGAGTCACGAAATAGATTTAACCAATCAGCCACAACTTCCTTTTAATGAAATAGAGAATGGGAGAGGATAGGTTTGAAAATACCAGACTGCATCAACATGAAGTAGCAGAGACTGTTGATTCATGAAAATTTTGTTTCAGGTGTGTGCATGTGCGTGTGCATGTGTGCACATGTATGTGATGAGTCATGATGGGATTCTTATAATGCGTCAGTCAGAAAAGTCTGAAAGCCACTGCACTAGGCATGTCTCTTTCCAGAATTCCTCACAGCTCATGAGTTTCAACCATTTAACCTACCACGAAGACTGTGACTTCAAGTGCTGTGCAAGAGAGGAGGAAGAATTAGAAGAGGAAGAAGGAAGGGTCTAAAAGGCCAGTCAGGAATGCAGGAGTAGACCTCCACACTGGTGGTGACGGACTTGCTGGGACCAAGCGCAGGGTGCGAGGGAGGGAGGTACACAAGCATGACCTTAGTTATGGGTTTGGGCGTGTCTGGCTAGGACAAGGGCTATTGCGAGGCTAAGGCTAAGGCTTGGAATCCTCACAGCACCAATTGTCTAGCTCTTAATCCTGTTCGTGACACCAATTGTAAAGCCAGGCGACCACGCTAGTTGTCGCGGCTCTTTTACCTGCCCGTAATCTTGCACCGACTGGACTGATGGTTGAGCTAGGGCTGGGTCAAGAGCTCCCAGACCCCTCAAGCCCATCACAGACTGGGTCACAAACCCTTCACATGCCAGGCTGGGTCACAAACCCTTCACACGCCAGGCTGGGTCACCAGACCCCTTCATGCAGGTCTATCAGCTAGGCAACCGGCCACACGGTCCTTGGAAGCTGCAGGTCTGGAAAAACATGGCCACACAGGGCGGGAGGCTGAGGCAGTAAAACACGAGCCAAAACAGCGCCGCCTTGCCTTGCAGGCGCACTCACTCCACCCACACACACAATGTTACCGACCCACCCTGAACCAGCTCCCAGGCGAGGGGAGCCTGACCAGATTGTTCCATTTTCCCAAAAGGGCACATGGGACAGGATAGAGCGGCTGATGTGACTAGAGATGTGGCTTTGGGATTATCCTTGTACAGATAGAAAATGACACTGTGAGCTCACTGGGATGATAAGTGTTTATTGGAAAGAGCAGAGAAGCTGGGCTTCAGCATTGGGAAGGAGTGGTAACTTAAGAGTAATAAAAATAATTGAGATCTACAAAAGAAACAGAAAAAGGTTGTTCAAGAAATTGAAACAAAATGGAATGAGTTAAAAAAGAAAATCTCCTTTCTGTAGCTCTGCTGATACCTTCTCTTCTCCTCATCCATCACCCTAAACTTAGTCACTGGCTTCCTGTTCTTCCCACTCTGTGCTTTTTTCCTGGATGAAATGATCCCATTACATAACTTTATTGATCGCTTCAGTGGTTAGACTCTCGAATCTCTATAACCAGCTCTAAAATCTCCCTGAAATTCCAAACTTGAATTTCCAAGAGCTTCTTGTAGGACGTGTCCACTTAAGTATCACATTAATATTTCAGACATTATACCTTCAAGACAGACCTTCACATATTAGAAATCCCACCCGGAATTCTTGTTACCCATCTGTGCCTTCACCATTGTTTTAAGTGACGCAAAATACTTGGAACTGGGTGATTTATAAGAAAACGAAATTTATCGCTTACAGTTTTGGAGGCTTGGAAGCCTAAAGTCCAGGGAACACATCGCTGGTGGCAACAGTGATCCAGGGATCTCACATTGCAAGATGGTGGAAGCGGAGAGACAAAATACTTGGAACTGGGTGATTTATAAGAAAACGAAATTTATCGCTTACAGTTTTGGAGGCTTGGAAGCCTAAAGTCCAGGGAGCACATCGCTGGTGGCAACAGTGATCCAGGGATCTCACATTGCAAGATGGTGGAAGCGGAGAGAAACTAACCTTGCATGTGTTCATCTTTTAAAGCCCCCAGAACCATGCCCCTTACCACCATTTTTAATCCATTCACTACTGTGTGGTCCTACAATCTAATCACCTCTTCAAGGCCCCACCTTTCAATTACCATAATAGGATTTCCCACCCTCCACATTTACAGTGGAGATTAAGCCTGAATGAAGTTGGGGGGCATCCAATCTACAGCAGCTCCTTAGAAGGTAGAGGATTATATTTTATATAATTCTGCTTTACACTTTACTTTCAACAAATGTTTCATGACAAAGCTGGTGTGGAATATTAGAAGCTTAATATGGAAAAGTAGTCAAAAGAAGAAAAGGGTAGTGTGGAGGGCTTGATATAACATATCTGTGGAGTTGGCCTAAAGGGGATCATTAGCGGCTTCAGATGTTGAGGGAGAAGTTTTAGCAAGAGGATAAAAGTAGAAAACAGACTACAGATACTGCAGATCATACGCTTGAGAAGTTCAGCAGTAATGGGCAGAAAAGAAAAGCAGTAGTAATTGGAAGGCTCCAAGGGCTTCCAATAAAAGGTTTGCAACAACAAAAAAAAAAAAAACAGAGTAGTGCTATTAGTGAGGAAGAGATTAGTTATTTTTGAGGAAGTGAGTGTTAGAAACCAAGTTTGCCACAAAATGAAATCTTGATGTAAGACCCAGCATGTAATCAAGTGAAGTGTTAAGTTGTACCCTTTATGAGAAGCTCAGGTGTTGAGGTAGATTCCAGTATGGATTGGTGCAGCTCCTGGACGATGAGGTGGAACCCAGAGATCAAGTGGGACTCAGCTAGGGAAAGGGGAGTCAAGAGGGTCCCGGATAAGGCAAAGCCAAAGACTCGCAGAAAGATGGGAGCCATGATTTACGTAAGAAAAAACACTGGCAGACTGGAGTGGAGGGTTCATCTTAGTGAAGAGTGGAAAATAAGGGTTTCCTAGGTAAAGATGATAGAAGGCCCCATGAGCAGGCCAAACAGTGCACCCTGGCCTGGGTAAGTGGTCATTGTGAGCTTTCAGACGTGAGGTGCTGAGGGGAAATGCGTGCTTTAAGATAGTTCATCTGGTGCAGGGCAGAGGGTGTGGGAAGGGAAAGGCGTGCAGGCACGGAGGGCTGCAGAAAGGGCACTCCCACAGCAAAGGCAGAACGTTTGCAAGCAGGACACCTTCCTGGGCCATGTGAGTTGTGGTCGATACATGTCACTGATGTTATTTCCAATTGAACCTGTTGAACAAGAAGATCAGGCCTGCTGTATGCCCCAGCTGCAAAGGAAGACAGACTAAAGGGGATGCGTTGCTCGCATTTTGGGTGGATCAGTGATATCATTGAAAAAGATTTTCTTTTTGCTGTTCTAATTTTCCAAAAGCTTTACTAACTTGCCGCGTTATCAAAATTTTCAGTTTAATATTTAATTGTATCCTTTTGAGTGAAATTCAAGTTTTGAATACCATTCCCCAGGCTCCTGATCTGGAATGGAAATGGATATACACCTCACGTGGTTCGTGGTAAATGTAACTCTCTAAAAATAAGCAACACAGATAAGGGAGCTGCACCAGGCTTTCCCCGTGTGGCCGTACAGTAATGCACACATGGCTGCAGAGGGTCATCCCAATTTCTTTCTGCCACTTTTCAGGCAGTCAGAGGACGGGCTGCCTTTTTCTCATTTGCACTAAGTTAGCATTAATGTCTGGGTTCAGTAGCTCTCCAGCTATATAGGATGACGGGGCCGTTCTTTATAGGTTAGAGTTCAAGGTGAAGGCAACTTTAAGAAAATGTAACCTCTTGACTCCTCCGTCTCCTCTTCCAAAGGTTTATGAAAACTCCAGATGAGATCATGAGTGGCCGAACAGACCGTCTGGAGCACCTCGAGTCCCAGGAGCTGGATGAGCAAATGTACCAGGAAGACGAAGGCTGAAGGAGCCTGCACGCCACCTCAACGGCCGGCGGCCAAGGGACCCCTGCCCATCAGGACTGCCGGGGCGTGACGGAGCAGGCGGGCTGAGGAGCTTGGAAAGAAGAAACCAGAAATGGCAGTGATGCTTCTCTTGCACACCAAGAGGGACCCCAGAGCACCTTAGACAAACCACCCAGCAAAGGCGGGGCTGGAATTCTGGCAGAGGGCACGGGCCTGGGACTCGCCTGTCACGTCTCCTTCTCATTTGGAATCTCTCCATCTGTAACTCCTCTCCCTCACCCTCCCACTTGTTCTTGGCTTCATGGTGTTTTTGTTTTTGTTTTTTTAAAAACATGCAGTTTGACTTTTCATCATTCATATAGGGGAAGACATCTGATGTTGTTTTCCTATGAAAATATATATCTATTATATATATATTTTTTTTGCAAATCTCATAAAGTATGGCAAGCCCAGCTGGTCAGGAAAAAAATACTTGCAGAAGGTTCAGGTTCCTGTTTTCCTGCCACGTGGATCAGGTTTGTTCCTGTTGGTGTTGGGTCTTGGCTGAAAAGAAAAAAATGCTTTTAAAGGAGATCAAGTGAAAAGGAGAGCTCTGTCTTTCTCTCTTGCTCTCTTCCCCCCCTTGCTCCCCTCTGTCTCCCCTCCCTGTCTGCTGTTGAGCTTCAGATGCCTTTTAGCTGAGGTCAGCCTCTTGGAGAGTCTTGGGGATTGTTGGCACCTCAACAGAATCAGTGACCAGGGTGCTTTGTGGCCAGCAGCACGAAATCAAACCCGCATCCCAGCATTTAGCCACCCAGCTGAGGGAGGCCAAAAACTTCCCAGATGCTGCTGTACTCCAGAAAGATAAGTGCTAGTCCAGCGGGCCTTCCCTGAAATGCTGTGAGAGCCTCGCGGGGAAGGCATAAGATAAGCATGGAAGGCTGTCCAGGTTATTTGGAAGGACCAGCAGTTTGGGATTAGCTTGCAAGTGCTTCAAAGTGGAAAATACAAAAAGACCACACAGGCCTGGCGGTCCAGAAACTGGGCGAAAATATTCCACAGTGGGGATTTATTTTTCCAAAGCAAGTTATTGACGCAGTGAGAAAGAAAAGCTCCTCTCAGCTGCCTTCCACAGGCCATCTTGTGGTCACTTTCGTGCCCTCTCCTGATTTATTTTCAATTCCTAGCCTTTTTTTTTTTTTTTTTTTTTAACCACACAGGCCTGGCGGTCCAGAAACTGGGCGAAAATATTCCACAGTGGGGATTTATTTTTCCAAAGCAAGTTATTGACGCAGTGAGAAAGAAAAGCTCCTCTCTGCTGCCTTCCACAGGCCATCTTGTGGTCACTTTCGTGCCCTCTCCTGATTTATTTTCAATTCCTAGCCTTTTTTTTTTTTTTTTTCTAAGTTTCCTGGTCCCCGCTGGACACCCGGCATTTGAGAGGGGAGGATCTCGTAGTGCAGTTCCTGTTGCAACCGGTGTGTGCCCAGCCTGGGCAGACAGGAAATTCCTCACATACATTATTTTTTTCCTTCCTTTGTAGCTGTGTTTCAGAAAGGGCCCATTTGTGGCTCTTTTTCACCTCAAAATAAGGTTGATAGTATCTTGTAAAATGAGGTTCATGCCACCCTTAGTACCTTTGATGATAACAGCTATTTTTAGAGAGCTGTTTTAGATTTTTTTTTTCTTTACTAACCGTCTAAATGAACTCTTCCAATATAGGTTCAGACATCCAATATTTGGAGTACAGTTTTTTTGATCCAGAAGACTAGACTTGCCTTACAGAGCACGCCCTCCTGGCTCCTCTCTGCTTCGCCCCTTAGTTGGGTGGGCATCTCGCAGCCCCTCCAGGCACATACGTGCACCGCCAGCAGCACTTAGCTGCCAGACCCCGGGCTTCTCCTCCAGCCGTTTCTGAGTTGAGTCAGGCACATAGAGGTTGGGGGTACATAGTTAAGAGGAATTCTCTGTGGGCCTCACTGACAAGGACACCAGCCTGGGGATAAGGAGATGGACTATGGCTCAGGGACACTGGAATTGGGGAGCTGATTAAGCCTCTTCAGTCTTGCCGTGTTCTTAGCCCACAGGTAGACATGCAGGGGTGTCCACCTTGCTCCCACTGTCACGTGCTTCCTCCGTTCTCCCTTCTGGGAGGTCAGGGACCTTCTGTGTCAGGCTAGAGAGTCTCATCATAAAGGGTCTGGTCTCCAGTCGCTGCAGTTGTGATGAGAGTCAGGCAGATCCTGGCAGGCTCCACGTGTCTTTCAGACTGTTCAGCAGGAGCCGGCGATACATGTTGCAGCCTCTGAGATGACTGATATTGTATCTCAAAAGGAGAGATTAAGGCAAATACCTGGTATGTTGTGAAAGCCATTGAGCTTAAGAGCTGGAGAGAAAGGGTGGATTGTTGCTGAGGCCCTTTGTATAGCTATGAAATCAGAGACCAAGGTGTGGTGTTGTTCCCCAGGATTAAGAAGCCTCATTCCGGTCACTTTACCTGAGTACGAGTACTCAGTCTCTTACCAGTCAAAGAATCTTCTAGTTGAATTACAGAGGGAAATCCCCTTCTGCCCCAAGGATTTCTGAATTTAAAGCAATATCCTGTGAGAATACATACGACAGGATGACACCTTCAGCCACTTGGAGAAGAAATAGAAAGTGCTAATTCCAATGGAGTCTTTATTTCCCACTCAGATGTTGCCAAGAATGATTTTCTGTTGATTCCTTTCACTGCAGAAGTTCCCCTTATTTGTTCTTTGGGAGAAGACCTGGGCAGGGCTGACACTGGGGATACAGTTTCTTCACACTGCAGACCCTAAAGATTTCAGATTCAATTTAGCAAGCCTTGGTGAAGCACTTACTTGACCCTGTGGGGGATTCACACATGAATCAGCTGCAGTCCCTGCCCTCTGAGAGTTGACATTCGGTTCATGCAGACTCCACCCAGCATGAAATTTTTCAGTTCAGCACTAAGTACTAGGGGTGATGAATATTTCACCTGAGACCAAATTAAAAGCATGTCAGTCATCTGAATAGTTGGCCTTTCCCTCTTGCCACTGTGGAAATCCTTGGCTTGCAAAATCTGAAGTCAGGAAAGGAAAGCGCAACGCACACTGTGGTGTGAGGGATGGCTGCTCTCACTTGCGCCTTGAACTTCTCTTCCCTACATCTTGAGTGAGCCAGGCTGTCTCTTTTCCATCAGAAGCAAGCAGTAGTAATTGGCTAGTCCGGCTATGCTCAAGATAACATCTGTAGAATCTTCCTGACCCAAGGTAACTCTGTCTTGCCCACGGCAGCATCACCAGTGTTCCAAATCCTTTTGGGAGGAGGGGTCCTGACAGGAAAAGAGGAATAACAGACCAATGGATTTTCTCCTTTCAGTAGTGTTTGGAACCCCTGATCCAATGTCTTTTTCACTGATATCTTGTCCAAATGAGAATGTCGCTTTAGCTGAAATTTAAATGGCAATGACAGACTTTGCAGAAATGACTAAGTAACCAACATTTCCACCTTTCACTGCCTAAGATCCAACTCCAAATACATTTTTGAAACATTCACTCCCTTTTGCAGAAGGGAAACCTGAGTATCAGGGTTGTAGTGTGACTTGCCCTAGGAGCAGACAGCATGCCAGGGACAGAACTAAGATTGGGATCTGGCCGAGCCATACCCCTGTTTGACCCATTCCCACCCAGGAAACTGAAGATAAAAGATTGGGGAAATACACAAAGAACAAAGGGCAGGGTGTTTTGCCCAAGCATTCGGTGCTAGTTAGAAGCTGTTCACTCACCTGCTCCTCTTCTGAGCAGAAACCTGGAATAAAGGGAGTGATACAAGGAAGCCAGTGGACAGGAGGGGGACACATTAATCCCTGCTGTCTAAAAACCACAGAAGACTAACCTGATACTCTTTTGGCCCCGTCTGCATCAACACTAAACAACTGCAAACTCCCTGAATATCTCACACATGCCAAGTGAACATTCTTGAAGGTTTCTCTTTGTGACTGCAACCACCTGCAAACCAGAATGAATCTAGATTTTTTTTTTCTTTGTTTAGTTTCTAATCTCTTGTTGTTTATGAGGTGTGGGGTTTATAAGGGACTGAATCAAATGAATGTAACAAAAAAGAAAAACAAAAAACAAAAAAAATGCCTTTTCTCAGGGCCAGTGAGTTGCAAATAATTTTTAAAGAAAAGCCTATAATTACATCATCTCAATAAATTTTTTATAAAAAAAAAATGAAGTTCCAAGTCTCTGTTTTTCATAATATGAAATGGAGTCACACAGGCAAGGTACTCCAATGAGGTCAATCTTGTCTGCACTCAATTATGATATAAAGCGCAGTCACGGTTTTCCACTGGCAGGAAGCCTCCATTACAGACCAGTCAGCAGGCAGTCTTTAGACAAGTGGCACCAGAAAGCCAAGCAGCTGTCACCGGTGGAAAAGTTTGCCAAAAGGAACCCCAGTCCGAGGTGCTTGGGTCCCATGCTGTGCAGAAGACTTATTCACTAAGGACTTAGGTGATGCCAGGGGTTAAAGGACCTAGGTCCTTACACAATAGAGTTGCTCCTTAAATCTGTAGAGATCCAGGGTCTGAGCCTATGAGGTAATGAGAGCATAAGTACTGGGATAGATCCTATGACTAAATACAGGACTGTAATGACCTAGAAGGTCATCACAGCCCAGAGCTGGCCTGTATTCTCAGAATGTGTCAGCCACACTGGCCAATAGAGCCACCCGCCAACCAGTGGGCACTTGAGATTTTAAGATCAAACATCTGTGGTCGACCTGAACTATCTGCCATCAAAGGAAGGTAGAAACAAGAAGAATGGAAAATGAAGCAAATTACATTGCTTTTCAGCAACTCCACTGTGGGTCTGAAAAGTGGAAGTTTGAAATCGATGGTCTCAGAAAATGTTATTTCTGTTTTTAAGTTGTCCCAAGTACTCTGTATCTACTGACAATGGATTGCTGAAATTTGGCCTTATATTCTATATTATCAAAGCACAGTATCGAATAAGGGCCCAGATATTTTCTGTGGTGAGGATGCTTTGGAAGCAACTATTTCTATGTAGCATTCATATCACCTGAGAATCGCTAGAAATGCAAATTATCAGTTCCCATCCAATAAACTGAATCAAAACCTTTGGAGGTGGGGCGGATTGCTGAAATTTGGCCTTATATTCTATATTATCCAAGCACAGTATCGAATAAGGGCCCAGATATTTTCTGTGGTGAGGATGCTTTGGAAGCAACTATTTCTATGTAGCATTCATATCACCTGAGAATTGCTAGAAATGCAAATTATCAGTTCCCATCCAATAAACTGAATCAAAACCTTTGGAGGTGGGGCCTAGCAATCTGCATTAACAAGCACTGTGGGTGATTCAGATGCACACTAAAGCTTGAGAGCCACTGCTGTCATCGATTTGTTCATCTTAGTATAAAAAACAGCATGTGGCTTTTTAAACAATAAGTACCCAGAATAATGGATGACAACTAATTTGCATTAATAGTACTCACACACAATCATGCTGCATTTTCATAATAGTAGATACACTGTGGAATGAGGCTAAGTGAACACAGAATCACATACCAAAGTCCTCTTTCTTCCAAACCTTTTAAGCAATTTGCTATAAAGAGGAGCATTTTAAAAGATAACTCTAACAGCTGACCTGCCCTTGCAAATTAGAGCACAGCAATTTACCCACTCATGCCCACTTACCTGCCTCACCAGCCTGATCTAAAAAGAAAAATAAAAGGATCGCTCTCATCTGCTGACCCACGTTGGCTATCTGTCCCTGGCATTATAAGCAGAGCCCCAAATGACCACTCAGCCAGGGTACCTGCGGAGAACTCCAGAAACACTGGACTAGACCAGCGCTTCTCAAACCTGAGAGTGCTTGCAGATCACCTGGGGACCTCGGTAAAAAAGCAGATTTTGCTCCAGAAATAGCGTCTTGGCAAGTATGGGTGGAAGATCTGCTCCTCCCGCTGCTGTCCGAGCGGGACTTGAGGGGCTGCGTTTCTAACAGGCTCCGGGCAGTGCTCACGCCGTTGGCCCTCGGTCCACAGTCTGAGCAGCAAGAGCCCAGTGATCTCCCTTCACGCCCTGAGATTCTGACCCTGATGCAAAACTGATGAGCCTCTCTCTTTGCTTTATTCCTTTGCCAGTTACTCCCTGGAGCAGTCCCTGGGGCCAATCCTGCTCTGCAAGGAGTTTGCTTGTTCTCTTTTTAGGGCAGCAACAGGAGTAAACACCATGACCAAAGCCTCTTCTTCACCGAGTGCAGGAGCAGCTGTTCTGGAACTGGCCCTTGACACTGCCTGTCATAACTGGCATCTGCCCTCATGGTCACCATCCTTATGGTAAGAGACTCCAGGCATCACTGTCTCTCCTGCGGCCTCTACAAAGGCCAATCTGGAGCAGCAGACAGAAAGCTCATCATGCCATTACCATTCTTGACGTTCCGAAAGACACCAGGATGAATGAGCAGATCTTCCATCCAAACCGTCCAAGATGTTGACACTAAAAGCAGACAACCTTGGGTCAGCATCCACACTGTCAGTACTTACAGATTCACTCTTTTCTTGTTTAATTAAGGCCCTCAGCACCTAATGGATTGAGGAGATAGATCTCTGCTAGTGAAAACTGCTTAAGAAATTCTGCCTAATCTCTTCCGAGGCAATAGAAGACTATTCCCTCTCTCCAGACCCTCTTAGCAATGGCCTCCTGGAGTCCTGTGAGGGTCTCTGCACATTCTCCTTCAACCAGAATTTTAATCATGAGATCCCATTTCAGCCCATCCACCCAAATTGGCCCTTGCTTCCCCTGATGCCTCCAGTAGAGCTAAGCACTCACTTACTGGTGTCCCACTGCAAGCACATCCATAGAACAACTCGGTGCCTCCCTGCAAGGGAGAGCTCGTGTGTCTCTGTCCCTTACTAGAGCTCTCTGAAGGGAGAGAGAGTGTTTTAGGCACTTTTTTTTACCACCAGCCCCTTGCATGGCTCCTGGCACAAGGTATATCTTAAGTGTTTTTAATGAGAGAGTGAAGTCTGAGATACTCTTTGTGACCCTGAGTCAGGCAAAGATTTCTTTGATATGACACCAAAAACACAATCCATAAGAGAAAGCAATTGATAAATTGGACTTCATCAAAATTAAAACCTGCTCTTCAAAAGACACCATTTTAATAAATGAAAAGACAGTTACAGGCTGGGAGAAAACATTTGCAAGTCATCTGATAAAAGATTTGTATCCTGAATGTAGAAAGAACTCCTACAACTCAACAAGATGAAGAACCCAATTAAAAAATGGTCAAAGATTCGAAAACTGAGAAATTGGTAAAGGGCCACAACAAATGGTTACATTGTGTAATGTTGAGTAAACTAATTATCCTGATTTGAGCATCACATGTTGCACATGGGTATTGATATTCAATGTTGTACCCCACAGGTATGTACAATCAATTGTTTCAATAAAAAAAATAAGATTTAAATAGACATTTCACCAAAGAACATATAGGAAGGGCTATTAAGCACATGAAAAGATGCTCATTAGTTATTAAGGAATGGCAAATTAAAACCACAATGAAATAACACTACACAACCACAAATGGCTATAATGAAAAGATTGTCAATACCAAGTGTAGGCTAGGATGTGGAGAAACTGGAACCCTCATACATTGCTGGTAGGGATATAAATGGCACAGCCACTTTGGAAAACTGGCAGCTTCTTAAAAAGTTAAACATAAATTTACCATATGATCCAGCAATTCCATTCCTGAGTATCTTCCCAAGAGAAATGAAAACCAACGTCCACACAAAGACACACATACAAATATTTACAGCAGCATTACTTACAATAGGTAAAAACTGGAAATACTCCACACATCCCTCAACTGGTGAATGGATAAATAAATATGGTAAATCCACACAATGAAATACTATTTGGCAACAAAAAGGAAAGAAACTATTGGTACATGCGATAACATGAATGAACCTCAGAAACATGGTGCTAAGTTAAAAGAAGCTAGACACAAAAGACCACATATTGTATGGTTCCACATATAAAATTCCCAGTAAAGGCAAATCTATAGAGACAGGAAGTCAATGAGTGGTTGCCCAGGAATGGAGGTAGGACTGGGATTGAATGGAAATGAGCAAGAAAGAACGTTTGGAGATAATGGAGGTGTTCCAAAATTGGATCATCATGATAGTTGCACAAATCTATCCATTTATTAAAATTCATTGAACTGTACCCTTATAAAGAGTGTGTTTTGTGGTACGTAATTTTACTTCAAAAAAGTTGTTAAAGGCAGTTATATCTTCCTCTCCCCCCCCCCCCCGGTTTTTTTGGGGTTTTTTTGTTGTTGTTGTTGTTTGTTTGTTTTTGTGTGTGTGTGTGAGAGTGTGTGTGTGTGTGTGTATGTATGTGTGTGAATTGATTCATTCACCTTTAGCTCCCTCCAATAAGTGAAAACATGTGGTATTTCTTTTTCTCTGCCTGACTCGTTTCACTTAATATTATTCTTTCAAGGTCCATCCATGTTGTTGCAAATGGCAGTATTTCATTCGTTTTTATAGCTGAGTAGTATTCCATTGTGTAGATATACCACATTTTCCGTATCCACTCATCCGATGATGGACATTTGGGCTGATTCCAGCTCTTGGCTATTGTGAAGAGTGCTGCAATGAACATTGGGAAACAAGTATACCTTCGACTTGATGATTTCCATTCCTTTGGATATATTCCCAGCAGTGAGATAGCTGGGTCATATGGTAGATCTATCTGCAACTGTTTGAGGAACCTCCAAACCATTTTCCATAGGGGTTGCACCATTATGCATTCCCACCAACAATGTAAGAGAGTTCCTTTTTCTCCGCAACCACACCAGCATTTATCTTTCAGCATCTTTTGGATTTTGGCCATCCTAACTGGGGTGAGATGGTATCTCAGTGTGGTTTTGATTTGCATTTCCCGGATGCTGAGTGATGTTGAGCATTTTTTCATATGACTGTTGGCCATTTGCATATCTTCTTTAGAGAAATGCCTACTTAGCTCTTTTGCCCATTTTTTAATTGGGTTGCTTGTTTTTTTCTTGTAAAGTTGTTTGAGTTCTTTATATATTCTGGATATTAGTCCTTTGTCAGACATGTATTTTGCAAATATTTTCTCCCACTCTGTTGGCTGTCTTTTAGCTCTGTTAATTGTTTCTTTTGCTGTGCAGAAACTTTTCAGTTTGATATAGTCCCATTTGTTTATTTTTCCTTTGGTTGCCCATGCTTTTGGGGTCATATTCATGAAGTCTGTGCCCAGCCCTATTTGCTGAAGGGTTTCTCCTATATTTTCTTTAATAAGTTTTATTGTTTCAGGGTGTATATTTAAATCCTTAATCCATTTTGAGTTGATTTTAGTAAATGGTGAGAGATGTGGGTCTAGTTTCAATCTCCTGCAAATGGATAACCAGTTATCCCAGCACCCTTTGCTGAAGAGGGAGTCCCGACCCCAGTGAATAGACTTAATGCCTTTGTCGAAGATCAAATGGCAGTAAGTGCGTGGGTTGATTTCAGGGTGCTCTATTCTATTCCATTGATCAGAGTCTCTGTTATTATACCAATACCATGCTGTTTTGGTTATTATAGCTTTGTAGTATAGTTTAAAGTCAGGTAGAGTAATACCTCCAGCTTTATTTTTTTTGCTCAGCGTTGCTTTGGCTATTCGTGGTCTTTTGTTATTCCAGATAAATGACTGTATAGTTCTTTCCATGTCAGAGAAAAATGTCATAGGAATTTTAATGGGGATTGCATTAAATTTGTAGATAACTTTGGGTAGTATAGTCATTTTCACTATATTGATTCTTCCAATCCAGGAGCATGGGATGTCTTTCCATCTTCTTGTATCCTCTCTAATTTCTCTCAGGAGTGGTTTATACTTCTCATTATAGAGATTTTTCACATCCTTAGTTAGTTCAATTCCTAAGTATTTTATTTTTTTGGTGGCTATTGTGAATGGGCAGGCTTTCTTGATTTCTCTTTCTGCTTGTTCACTATTGGTGAAAAGAAATGCTACTGATTTTTGTGTGTTGATTTTGTATCCTGCTACTGTGCTGAACTCTTTTATCACCTCTAAGAGTTTTTTAATAGATGATTTGGGCTGTTCAATATATAGGATCATGTCATCTGCAGTGGTCAGAGCTCCTGGAGCCAAATCCCACACCTCCTCTCCCCAGCTATGTGACCTCAGGCAACTAATTTCACGGCTCTGTGCCTCAGTTTCTTCAAATGTAAAATTGGAAGGATGATGATGATAATATCCACCTCAGAAGGATGGGTGTGAGGATTAAATGAGCTATGACAGAGAAGGGGCTTGGAAGAGCACACAGCACATTAAATATTAACTATTATTTTCATACTTTACTATGGATTGACTGAGCCCCCACCTGCCACTTCACTCAGAGCAGCTCTGCTTTTATCTTTTCTGCACACTGTGATTCCCCAAAAACATACCTTCTAAAAAAAGTTTCCATTGTTTTTGTTGTATTTTGGTTTACTTTGAACATTATGGAACGACCACAACCTCCTGACTTTACATATGAGGGGTCAGAGGCCCAGCAGGTGAGGGGTTACCCCAAGCTGTCCCACATCCCGGGGAGTCTGAGCCTGGGTCCCCACCTGGAGTACTCAGTGGGGTCAAGTTCTCAGTCTCAAGGAGCACCTGAGCATTCAGTGATATCTGCTTGTGGCAAAGGACTCAACCCAAGGGAAACACTGGCTTTACTGGGAATATTTTTATCTGGTTTTGTTCCAGTTCAATAGCTTTAGAAAATGTGTAGGTTTCATTTTATTTAGAATTAGCTTGCTAGGTTCTTTGATTTAGTTTCCTCTTTCTTTTTAAGGAAGTCCTGTCTCGGCTCTCCTATGCACAAAACAATGTTATCTGGTTCGGTCTGGGGACTGGGAAATTAGAACACTATTTTTGAGAAGAGCCGGAACATAAGGGAGCCACATCATAAACTCTAGAAGTCTGGCTGTTTGGGGAACCAGAAGGTCAAACCATGTGAATCTCCTGACGGTCTTGCTTCTGCTGGACGCCTGCTGTTTTGCTAGAAAAGGAGAAAGTGCACATGACCAGGTTGAGATGAAGCTTCACGTGGAGCAATAGAAGGAATGGCAGCCACGCTGGGGTTCCTGCCCCATCCGACTTCCACCTCAGGCAACGTTGCTTGCAGAGTTATTTTCCTCAAAGTACCATGGAAATGATTCGATGAGAAAATGTATAACAATCCTAGCAGATACATGACAGTTCCCTCTTTCCTGCCTGCTAAACCCTCCCTCCAACCCACACCCACACTGCTCCTCCAACACTGAATTTCTGTCATTCTGATTCTATAGAATTATGAGTGGGGAAATCACCCAGTGACCAGTGATGAGGTGTCTTAGACCTTTTGTTTCTAATCAAGCTCTTCAAGATACATACGGACCTTAGCGAGGACCTTGACCAGAAGAAGGTAGATTACCTTTGGACGCAACCTGGGAAATCAGAACATCCTTCCTCCACCAGTCTCCCAGGGGAGCAGTCTCCCCCGGGACCAGAAGTCCCCGAGTTCTTCCCCTTCCTCTCCCAGTGAAGGTCACATGTGCCATTTGCATCAGCTCAGTGCTGGGTAGTCAGATCAGCAGATGAACACAGATTCTCCAAGGAATCTGAAATCTGCTTTGGGAAACTCGGTTTGGACTCTTTCCTGTCTTTCCTTTCCCTTAGAGCCCCCAATACCCATTTCAGCCTGAGGAAAACGTAGAACAATGAAAACTCCAGAGATGGCTTTATCTTCACACCAAAGATTTTCCATTAAAAGGGGAAATGGAAATTTTGGTTTTGGTTTAGCCTGTTTAGATGTAATCAGCATTTTTTTTCCTTTTTTTTTTTTTTTTTTTGTCTTTTTTTCGTGTCCGGCAACGGATCGCAACCCTCAGTGT